>NC_055661.1:4646631-4901096 GCF_017976325.1 Chelmon rostratus
GTGAGTAAGGCTTAAGAACTTGAAGCAAATCAATGATCACCTACTAAGAAGAGTGATAATACTCTGAGAATCAGATTAGCATCTTTGTAATCAAGACTGACAAAAGACCAGCACGAGACAAAGAGAGTTTCGAGACAACTCACGATATACAAACAACTATAAGGATGTAATTTGGTGTTGCAACAGTAGAGCTGAAGGTACACTAATTGGTCTGCACAGACATCAGTGCAAAAACAAGGTTCATCTTTCTGCAATTTACTGTTGACTTCTGCTGTAATCAACAAACATTCAACAGCCTGGCTCATTTTTTGCAGAAACAATAGCAACTTTAGAGTTAAAAAAAAAACTTAAGTCCAACATAAGTGATATTTGACATGCATGAGACAGACAGACAGTCAGGTGCTGCTGGTGTATGTTGCTTTTTAGTATAACGCTGCTGTCCTGTTGTTAGAGAAGCTGCAATCAGCAAATCACTTTAAGTTTTAAAGCAGGCAAATCAACATTTTCTTTAAGTGCAGGTATCTTGAAACAGCAGTAAGCAAACCTTCCCGCTGTGTAACTGGCCAACAGGCAGTAACAGAGATCAGAGGCGCCACACAAGCAGCAATAAATTTATTTCAATCATGAATAAAACAACACACAACAGTAATGACGTGATCAGTGTGTTTTACATTCATCACTAACAAAATGAGTCTACATATTTGTCAATGAGCTCAATCCTAAGAGAATCAGATCAGTCAAAAGGTGCTTTTGCTGCTGTGTGATTGAAACCTAAATTCAATCAAAGCACAAATTAATTCAGTGAATAAGTGCTTTGATGGCTGCTCAGCGCGGGCCGATCCACATGAAGAACTTGAAATTAGACTCTGAAAAAAATGTTTTTCTGAGCTCCTCAAATTATTGTGCAGCACGGCAGTTTGTTGATAGCATCCCATCTGTGTTTGCATGTGTCCGTACGTACAGCAGTGTGCACACATCAGTGGAGAAAGCGGGAAATGTCAGAGAGAGCACGGCCTCGATGCAGAGCAGCACATTTGATTTATGGGTGAAATAAACGGGATCAGTGTAGGCACAGAAACGGGATCCCTGAGGGAGGGGGGAGGAATCTTTTGTGGTGGTAATGGGCTCCATGGTATCGGGTGGTGAACGGGTGGGGGCAGCGTGTTGGTAAGATGACGCTGAGAGCGCAAAGGTGGCAGAACTGCCACTCTAAGACAGACACTCATACTACAACACACAAACAGGTCAACAATCTGACCCCTCTGTGTGTGTGTGTGTGTGTGTGTGTGTGTGTGTGTGTGTGTGTGTGTGTGTGCGTGTGCGCGAATGGATACATCCACTTATAAATACTAACGAGTATTACTCTGAGAGTTAGTTAGACTAAAAACAATAAAAAACAAAATAGTGTGCGTTGGCGACGGGGGTGAGAGACATCAAACCAGAGACGGGATTTAATAACTCTAAAAAAGCAACAGTCATTTCATGCTCCGATTTGACATTTGCGGTGTTAACAGTTAAATGATGTCGTTGTATGTTACAAAGTAATCTACCAGGAAAGTGCACTTGAACATATTTCATTAATCAAAATCAATAGCACTGTCATCATAAACCACTTACGAGGCCGCGAGAACAAAGACGAATGTTAAATTTATCTCCAAAAACTGTCAGTTGTAAAAATCACGGAGCTACGTCCTGGTTAAACTCTGACCAACTGAACAGTATTTCCTGTGGGTGCATGTGCTTTTTAAAATGATAGATGATATTATAACTGACAATACATTTTCACTGTCTTAATATACATATTATTATGGTTTGAATAATTGGATACATGCTGTAAAACATGACTTCAAGGGCACATACAATATAACCCATCTACAGGACCATCTCTCAGCGTACTGCACAATGTTTCTAATTAAGAGCTTCAATTCCAACATAAAGTAAAGTTTGTCTCATAAGGAAGTGGCTTTTGAAAATAGGTGCTGATTCAGGAAATTGTAGGAGGCATTTTCGCTATTTTCTTTCATCGACTTAAAGATTGAGAAAGTAATCAGCAGCCTAACCAATAATACAAATAATCCTGATTTACAGCAAGAGTTATCACTTATTTCAATATTATATTTGCGTGTTCATTCTACATTAGCTCTTTAAATTCTATTTGTCAGAAAGCGCTTTACAAATTCAGATGAACTCTCATGACATTAAGTTCACACCTAGAATAAGATTATGCAGAAAACGCCTGCAGTCTGCAAAGTGATATGCAGTACCGGGCTTAAAAAAGTCACAAGTCATATTAGCAGAGCAGCCAAGACAGCTACAGAGAGGAAAGAGACTGAGCGAGACTGGATGAGAGATGGTGAGGGAGGAAAGAAACCGGAGTGAGATAGAGACCTAAAACGCTCCAGAAGCCTGTCACATGGGGCCTGAAGCCGCACGGCTCAGCACTCTTCCTCTCTGTGTTCTGTCCGTTCCTGACATTTATCTGCTTTATTAGATTATCTGGGCTACATGGCTGTCTCCGGGCACGCATACACATTTAGATATATACATTCTCACACACACACACAAGCACACACACCTCTCAATTCACTGCAGCCCTTAACTGCTTACTTAGGTTTATGCCCTCTTTAAATTAAAGCACAGATAACAGAGCACCCCAGAAAACACCCGTCCCTAACACGGAGACGAGAGGCTAAGGCCGGCCATTGAGGAGGAAATTAAGACGCATTGTTTGTGGGTGTATTATCATGCATGTGTGAGTGGTCATAAGGTTGGTTTTTAACGGGCTCATCTATAGGGACTCTGCTTCCCATCATTAGTAATTCAATTTGCTCTTTATTAGCAGCTCTTATCGGAGGCACAGACGGCTACGGGCAGCTTTCCTCACTCCATCTTCCTCTTCATTCACCCCTGCTCCACCTTTCCTGTGTCTCTGATTCCGAATCCCCATCTTTAATTAGAGATGCATGTGTTCCTGCTGTAAGGCCATTCAGGTTCTTCGCATGACATAAAATACATGGAGAAATGATGAAGAGGAAAGGAAGGGGGGAAGGATGTAGTAGGTGTGGGAAAGTACACATGAAGTTTAAGAGTCAGAAAAAGAGAAGCAGACTGATAGACGCAGAGCCATAGGGACGAATAAAGCCTAATGTTAATAGTGATGGCTTTTCTAATGTCTTCTGACTCCATTGAGTATGGGAGATTACACCAAGATGGGCATGAGGCGTGTAGGGTACACACAGAATGACCGGAGGGTTGGAGGGGCAAGGGGAGGGAGGGAGGGGGTGAGAGAGGGAGGGAGGGAGCTGTAAAAACAATGATTGCTTTCCATCAGGTTAGGCCTATATTCTACAGTTCGTTAAAACAATCCAATTTGCAAAAGGATAATTATGCATTAGCTCCTTTTTATCTACTGGAGGGAGAGCGGTGCCAGGGCTTGATAGCAGCAGCGCTGCCTGCCTCCACCTCCGCAAATTACCCGCTATCGGCACTTGTTCGCCATCACGGCTGAATTGGGCAATCAATTAACCTCCCCCCTCCTCCTCTTATAGTCTGCCTGTAAGCCTCTCCAGTGACAGCCAGGAACACAAAGCCTGGACAAGGACGACATGGATATGAGCTGCTGCCCTCTGCTGGACATGGCGGTAACAGCTGCGGTCAAGTGCCATTCACTTTCACCCATTCCATACCACATAGCACTTGGAAGCAGGTTTTGAGTATGTAGCGTGTACACGTTGGAAAAATGAACGGGAAAAAAGTAAATTCAAGAAAAAAAGCAGTATGCACGGGGAAAAAGGAGGTTTGAGTGTGTTGTTTGGAGTAATTAAAATGAATCTTTACAGAGATAAAAACAGACCTTAAAAAACATTGGCGGGATCATTTCAAAATCTCAGCTTGAACCATCAGCACATGTACTACATTGTTTCCTACAAGCACAACTTGTGAACTAACTGCAAAAGCAATGTACTTGATGACTGGCATGTACAGCAGCACATACTGCATGGTAGTAGTAGTAGTTGTTGGTAGTCTGATGCCACTTGGGCACAGGTGGTGTAGGACTTAAACAAATACTAAAGTGAGACACGGTACCAAAGTAGAAAGAAATTTAGGTTAACAAAATGCAACCAACTAAGAACCAAACAAGCAAGTGAGAATCCACTCAAACTATTAGCATGTTACTGGATATAAAACCACAATCAGGATGAAAGTATTCCTCCGAAAACTCTTTGAATGATCTCTGATGGCACATCAGCTACTAACTGCGTGTTTGAAATCTTCTGAACTGACTTTGATGAATAAAACACAGTGAACATACAGAAACAGAAGACAGCATCACTTAAACTGGATTCGTGCCATAGTTGTTGGGGTCAGTCTAGTCAAAGTGGACATGTGAAACAGTAGAGAGATATAAATAGCATCACACAAAACACAAGTCAAATCAATGATTTTGTGCAATTACAGAAAGTATAAACCTGCCAGTTTTGCAGAATAAGCTTAACCACTGAAATTCAAAAGAATATGACTCATTGCGAATACGAACTATTAATACACCAATATACTAATTGTAACTAATTCCAGTTTGGTGGAAATGTCAGGAGATCCTGCAGGACTTGCGAACTGTTTAGGTTTTTGAATGCTTGATGGACAGTTGGTGAGTTATTGGCTAAAACAAGTTGTCATAGCACCACCAAATGGCCATAGGGTGCAGTTCTTATTTAAGTCTTGGGCCAGAAATTAAATTTACAGTAGCTGCAAAGTTGAGCTGCTGATAGCCTTACTGTATGGTTACTGAAATCCACATGCTTGTGAATGGGGTAGAGGTAATCATAAAAGGGTGAAGCAACCAGAATTACCACCTTGCGGTTGTATGCCTCCACTAAGCAGACAAAATGCAGTTTACACCCATGTCTGAACACTTTGAAGGAATTGAATAAAAGTTATTAACTGCATTTTGTGGTAAAATGGAAGTTCTCGTTATATTGACGTGTGTGATTCCAGTGAATCACAGCGACCTTTGACCACCAAATTCTAAACACTTCATCCTTGAATCCAAATGAACGTTTGTGCCAAATCTGAGGAAATTCCCATGAGGTGTTACTGAGATGTCATGTTCACAAAAAAGGACAAATGGATAAGCCAAAAACATAATGTCTCCACCCAAGGCTGTCGCTGGTGCAGAGTCAGCATTTATACTATAAACTCACAGAGAACACAGCTGTACCATAACTAACCAGAGTAGATACGTTCCCTTTTAACCATGTTATGTTATTTTCTATGGATGAGCATTTGGTTGACAGCTCATCAGAGAAATTAGTCATGGCAAAACTCACAACAGAAAAAGTCTGCATAGTAAATGAAAATGAATGAAACTGAACCTGAACAATACTTAACAACAACAATCTTGTACTGTTGGTCTGTAGTGTGTGCTCCTTACTTGTCCTTGAGAAGCTAGGGGGTAGCCTCCTCAACTTGTGTCTACCAAAAGACACAAGCTCCCTGGAGGGAGCCCTCCTAACTCCAATGGGACTCCTGGTCAGGGTGTGCATGCGGCCGCGTGGGGAGTACCTTACTGCTGATGGGCCGGTCACCTTCTCTGACCCGGCTCCACTGTGGTGACAGGACAAAGGGCGAAAGAGAACCGTGTAATCAGTAATACACTACAGGCTGCTTTAAAGCAAACGATACTGAGAAACATCTGTTTACTTTGTGTATATACAACAGTCTGCCATACTTTGCTGCCACCTTCTGGCAAGACAGTTAAATGAAACAAACTGAACAGAATTAGAGAAGATCTCGGAGCAGAAATAAACCTTGAACAAAATGAAGGCACAGATTATGTGCAAGCTTCCATTACTTACCTACTAGCAGACTTCCTAATGATTTTCATCGTGCTGCGGAGCTTGAACCCACCAGGGGAGGAGGACGGCATAAGGGAGGTATGATGGGTTACAGAGGGGGAACCAACAAGTCCTCCCTTCACTCCTTTGTTGCTTTTTTCTGACGTCCAGTGGAAGGCAGATCTGCGACGGGCCACTGCTGCTCCTCCTGCCACTGCTGCCGAGGTACTCTGACCTCCAGCCTTCCAGCGGTAACGGCTACCCAGTGAGGAGTTGGTAGAGGCCCCTGCAATTCCCTTTTTTATCTTAGCGGAGGGAGCAGAGACTGCTCTGAGTTTCTTGGTGGCCTCTCCCTTCTCCAGAGCTCTCTGGGAAGGAGTCAAGGCTTTGGGCGACAGTGATTTTCGAGATAGTTTAGCTTGGGCTCCAGCAGAGGAGGACACCCATTTGTACTTGGAGGTCTTGGGGGCTACAGTGACCAGGCTCAGCTTTCGAGGTAACTTCTTGGCAGGGTTTCTCTTAGTGACTGGGAATAAGGGGGAGCTTCCGCTGGCAACTTTTGAGATTGACGTTGGAGCAACAGTTGCAGCTTTACCTGTGGGTGAGGAGCTAGCTTGTTTGGGCTCCGCCCCTCCCACATTCTGGCTCTTTACCCAAGTGAACTTGGATTTTTTCAAAAAAGGTGTACTGTTTTGGCCCTGGCTTGTGTGAGACGTATTGCCAGTCGGGAGAATAGCTGCAGTTGTTGTATCAATAGCCCGTTTACCCTCAGTGCTGGTTTTGCTTGTCGGGGAAGGTTTGGTCTGTGCGTGAGAGCTGCCCTGTAAACTGGTTGAGGTGTTGGCTTTGACAGAAGAGGGCACTTCTGAAGAACCACTGACTTTCTTTTCTGGCAGGTCTCCATGCCTCCTTTGAGCCATCTGCTGAAATTCTTGATTCTGTCTGTGAGGCGTTTCATGTTGCATACTAGTGCCCGTTGAGCTTGAACCTCCTGTTCCATCTCCACGCTGAGACACAGCTGCCCCTGTTTTTCTCAGAGCGTCTGTGTTTTTCTCCTCTGTTGCGACTCCCCTAACCCCTGTGATGTTTGTTTGTCCTTCTCTCTTCTGTTGAGAGATCCCTGACGATAAAGTGGCAGTTTTGACTCTAACACTCTCTTCTCCTCTGCTGTGGCCGGGCAGTGAGGTGCTGTGAAACGTACTGTGGGAACTAGACTGATGAACAGAGGAGGAGGGTGAAGCTGGGGGATGTCCAGCAGAGGGCTGGGGGTTCTTGTTTCTCAGTGAGTACGTTTTCCTCCAACTTCCATGGGTGTGAGGAGCATATGGTCTCCCTCTGGAGCTGTGAGGATGGATGACAGATGTGCTGCGACCTCTGGCTGATGTTGGAGCTTCTGGCTGCCTCTGCACAACTCTTGCATATGGGGTGTCGCCATGGATGCTCTTATGATTATTGATGAGTGCTGGGAATTTGACAAAAGAAATTATTTAATTGTACAATCACTTCCAGACTGATTGACAATAATATCAAGCCATGCAAAACAGTTATTCTACCCAAGAAGACATATTTCTCTCTTTCCTTTAGTGGTATTTAGGCATGCAGAAGACAGAGTAATAGGACGATCCAATAATGCATCTGTTAAACACGATCCAGACACATGTCACTTTGGGAATAATATTTAGAGACAGGCATGGTAAGACTCTTGTGTTTCACCAGTCGCTAACATAGTTCAATATGAATAAAATGTTCACTACTGCTGAGCTGAGCCAAGTGATCTGGCTCACTAGAAGGAGCTAACGTTTGGATCACTACTCTACACAGCGCGTTTAATTTGCTTACAACAGGTTGGAAGTGCTATCTCCACAGAGGTGGCACAAACCGATACGTTCAAGAGATCTTTTAATCAGCTATCGACATTTTTGAACAAAATGTAGCATATCCTGTTAGAAAACAATTAGCTGACGCTAGTTAAGCTTGCTTGCTCTCCAGCTGTGTTGTGGAAGGGGAGAGTGAAACAAGGCTGAACTATTAACCTGTTGACAGCATTAACAGCCAATTAGTTATTTACTTCAAATGAAAACTGAATATACAATATATTAATTAACGTTGTCTCCACATGCAATATATGGAATGTAGATAAAAGCAACAGCGTCTCTTCCTCGTCGAGTGGGGAGTTGGAGCTGGAGGCAAAGCTAACGGTTAACGTTTGTTTTTAAATACTTAAAAACGCGGTCCCCACATCCACACGACTGCTCCCAATTTAAAAAATACAACAATTAAACGTTGTTTTCGAACCCGACTGCTATCAAACAAACTGTCGACCATAAACAAAGGAAATTTACTTTGTAGATGTTCAATTTGCCTCTTCAGCGCTTCTCTCTCCTCCATGTTTACGCTTAACCGTTTCGTCATCAAATCGCGACAAGGTCGTTGAAGATGATGCATTTCATATTGTCCAATCACAGAACGCGGTATACACAATAGAATAAGCGATTATAGCCTCAGTTTTGCCTTACAGGCTTTAATTTAAGAGACGACTGCCATGTGGTGCAAAATTTTCTTGCAATTTATTTGACAGGATTAATGTGTAGGATCGTATGAAGATTCAAAATGTTCATCATTAGTCACATAAATAAGATATTGTTAAGTAGACAATAATCGATCATTTAAATTATTTTAATTATAATTATTCAGCTCAGGCTTATCTATACCATAACCGAATTCATAGCAAGTCATTTTTATTAAAAATTGTATTTTATCTTAGTTTTAACGTTTCTTTACAATAAACATTTTTAATCCCACTAACAGAAATAAGGTTGCTATTTTCCACCAGTGCAGTAGCTGTCTACACACAGTCAAAACACTCAGTTGTTGTTTTTTGGTATTTTCTTTGGATACCAGCTCAAGTCTCTTAAGTTTCACACAGAGCGTGTTTTGCTCCTTATCAGCCTTTGACTGAAGATTTAAACAGACGGACGTTACCACGTGACTAAATCCTCCTGTTGGTTGTCTGTAAGACTGAATTGAGGGACCTCTTTCCTACCGTGTTTCGAATGACTTGCTGCTAGCTGTCAAATGATTGAAAGCAGCAAAACAAAAAACAAAACAAAAAAAAAACTCGAGCTTCATAACATTTATTCATTCACTCATTGGAAGAGATATATTATTGCCAATAAGTTGTTTACGTGTCAGTCAGAGGAGTGTGAAATGCCGATGACGCCGCTCTGAAATGAAAAGAAAGGGGAAGTGAAACTTAAGGCGGCTGGTTTGGATTAATACCAAAAAGAGTAAAGGTAAGAACAGAAAGCAAACTTTAAAGTTGCTCAACAACTTAAGGTAACGCTAACTGATGCTAACTTTGTCACGAAAGCTTGAGAAAGTACGGAAAACAATCTGGACTCCAGTTGTTCCACTGACGTTACATTGAAGGTTTGCTATGATTTGAGTCTAACGACCGTTCAACGACGGTTCGCGTGCTCAGTGTTGTAGCTAGTTTGAGCTTAGCTGCTAACAGGCTTATTGTTATTGTAGTAACTCCTCTGTATGTACACTGTGTGTGTGTGTGTGTGTGTGTGTGTGTGTGTGTGTTTGTGTGTTTCCGCACAGTATCCTGTCACATCTCCTGGTCTCGGCAACATGACGTCGGCAGACAACCTGTACTTCATCATAACAAGAAAACCTGAATACCAGCTGCACATCAATGCTGGCCGCATATGCTACATCAGTAAAAAGACGCACAGAGGAGAACTGCAAAGATGTCATTCTCCCACAAAGTTGCCCGTCTTCTTCGTGGGCTCATATACCTCGTTAGATTACAACATAGAGGTGAGTAGCATGGAGGAGCTGAGTGCAGAGGAGGCTGAGCTGCTGCTGGCCGTGCCTGAGGACGCAGAGAGGCTGAGGTGGTCCAGAGACAAAGATGCTCTGCGAGCAGCTCTGCGACTCACCAAGGGCACTGCAGTGACTGTGGATGAAGGAGGACAGAAACTGAGAGGCATCATTCGCTACATTGGAAAACTGACAGAGCCAACAATTTCCTGTCCCTTGACAGGAACGTTCTTTGGCGTTGAACTGCAGGTGGGTGTTGGAAAACGATCATCCAAACACAGTGAAGGTGATTATACACTTGTAGTGTATAATCCACAGGGACTGTGAGGCTGGGAACAGTTTTCACTGGAACTGCTCGCTGTGTACGTTCGCTTTGCGGCGCTCACATCACTGACAAATTACATCTCAAACATTCAACATTTCTTTCCAGAAGCAGACAAAAAAGTTCCTATTGTTCAGGGTAATGTTGCTTTTCATAGGGACTATTTCTTTAGTATAAAGTAGTTCAGTGGAACAGCGCACCAAGGAAAACTGCATCTTCAAAACAAAATTTTGAACACCACATTTAATTGTATTTGTTTGGAGCTATGATTACCTCCATTTATTGACCCAAAATAGCTTATCACAGATATATCTCATGTATAAGTAACAATAAACAACAGTACAGACATGCCATATTTCAAAACACTACCTCCAGTGCATAGTTTTTCTTTCAGCTTTAGCATGTGCCACTCAGTACACACTATTTAATGTGTTTATATTTGAAAAATAAGTACATTTTTTGTCATTTGGGTGAACTGAACCTTTAGATACAAGCCTTTTTTATATAACTGAAGGTAAAATCTAAGTTAATTTACAGAGATATTGAATTGAGAGTGTAAATGACATTAACTGAGGGGTTCTGCTATGTTTCTCTCCCCCCAGGGAGCAGACAGGGGGAAAGGGAATACTAATGGGTCCTACCGGTATAATGCTTTCTTCTCCTGTGCGAAAGATTGTGGCATTTTTGCCCCATTCTCCAGACTCAGGCCGTCAGTTCCCAGCCCAGTATCGCCCCCCATCTCTGAGCCGTCCCCACAGCTAGAAACAGAGGAGCTAATCTCAGGCGACAGAGTCACTTTCTTCATCAGTGACAAATGTCGCCATGGAATGGTGGTGGATGTGCAAGAAAAGGATGGACAACATATTGTTCGGATTTCCACGGTGAGTAATATTTCACCTCTTTGCTTGGGTGGCCCAAAGAAATGTAAAAGAAAGAAAAATGCTACAAATGGACTCAAAAGAGTTAAATAGGGTTCTTTGCTCATCTAAATTATGTTTAAATGCAGGCTTCTTAATTTATTCAATGATAAAAAATTGACATTTTCTATATTTTGTTGTGATTCATCTTAAAAAGGCCATAAAGTGTTCAAATGTAAGATATTTATACTTACAATTACTCTGGTGAACCTCTTCTGTGGCTCAGACTAGCAGATACCTGTTACTGCCACTGCTCCGCCATCCTTTGTATGCATCGCATTTAAGGAAATGTTTAGTATTATACTCACATCCATCATGGCAGTTCCTATGCTCCTCCTTTGGTACAGAGTCACAGTTTACGGGACATTCCATCGTTTGTCTTTGTTGGTGTTTTCAGGACACAGATGAGAATGGAAAGAGAGGGGGTGAAATTGAAGTTCCGATACAGTTGGTTGCTAAAGGGGAAGTGCCTGCAGGTTTGAGCAGCTCTTTACATGATGAAGTATGAAGTCATTTCCCACATTGTAATAAGTCTCACCCGAATATGTTCTTCACCGCAGAGCCCGAGAGCATGGACATTGATACAGCCCTGGAGGAGCAAAACACTGACTATCTGTACATGGATCTGAGTGTGAACTCTCTGGTAGAGGTGACTTTGGGTTCAGGCAATTCATATGGAATCATCCGCTGGATCGGCACTCTACCCGATCGACAGGAAATCATGGCTGGACTAGAGCTGGTAATATTTCTACTGACATGTTATTGTGCAGATGAAAGTCTAATTGAAATGTGTAATATGTACAATTATGGGAACAGAGCAAAATAATAGGTCTAGTGCTTATTCACTTCCTGTTACAGGTCTTTGTTTGGAGTAGTTCCAGTGTTGCTTTCCATGTTCTTCTTTTCCTCTCATTTCATCTTGGATGCAGTCATGCTCTTCTTCTGTGTATATCGATTTCCAGGAGGAGGACAAAGGAGTGAGCGATGGTACCTTCAAAACTGAGCGCTTCTTCGTTTGTCCCCCCAAGAGAGCTCTGTTTGTGAAGCTTAGCTCCTGCCGTCCTGACTCCCGGTTTCAGAGCACATCAGCCAATCACAGCGAGACGATGCCAAAACAGGAAGACACGGGTCAGTACAAGATTGATCAACTCTTTTTCGTCAACTCACATACCCATATGTTCCTATCAGGACATTTTTTATAGAGTGGGCAGTCAGCACAGTGAGCACAGGGTGCTGTAGGCAGCAGGGTGACTTCTGATAAACTATTCTTACAGTTTTGTACAAGTGAAAATACATGACTTACGACTACACGTTTATAAAAGAGACATTAACAGTCCAAATGAAGCTATAAACTCTTCTGTATTTTACTGATGCATAACTTTGATATAAATGTTTTAAATGTCTCACCTTTTCCTTACCTGGCATACGTTAGCTTAACCTTAGTATCTGGATAGTCACTTGTGTCATCTTAAATTAAGGATTACTTATTGTGATGAGAAACAAATGAAACACTGGCAAATAAAAATAAGGGCAAAATGAGCTGGAAAATTTATCGGTCTAATTCCAATTGAAAAAGGGATTTCCCTCGGCTAAAGCAGCTCTTGTTCCGTTGCTGGTGCTGAGGAGACGACACTTATATAATGATTCCTTTGATAAACCGATGTCAGCTCATAGACACTCGTTGCGTTCTAAGAGAACAAAAACACTCAGATTTATACTGTATAATCAACTTGAATTTAATAAAAATAATATTGTACATACGATGACATAAATTCACTGAGGTTTGTCCCGCTCATTTGAAGCATCGCCCTGTTTGCAGCATTATTGTCTTTGCCAGTCGTTGCCTGTTTAAGTGATGATTTGCACTTCTTCTGGTTGTTTTTAGAGATGATGACAGATGTTTTATACTTGTGCTATAGTTTTGGAACCAGTGCAGGAAAAAAGAAGTTGACATACACTGATGTTTTTATTCATTTTGGAACGTAGGAGAAACATATACATTGCTTAAAGGGAAATGCACAATATGGTAGGGGTGGCACAAAATACTGATATGGGGATATATCGTATTACTTCCTCTCTCTGTGCAGGCCAGTCAAGTTCTTCCCACACCAGACTTGGTGAACCATGTTTTAGTGGAGCTGGCTGTGTGCACAGGGTCACTGTCATGTTGAAACTGAAAAGGGACAAACACCAACTATTAACACTAAGCTGGAAACACTGAGGGACATAGCATGAAAACAGCCTCAGACCAAAAATACACTTAGCATAAGTGAGTAGACAGGGTGCCCACATACTTTTATCAATGCAGTATAAAGTACAGATTTCACATTTTAAATGTTTGTTGTTTGCTCTAATGAGGATCCCACTCCAAGCAGAATGCTGCTTTTGCCAACTGGTTCAGTCATCTGACCAGCAGGGGGCGACACTGCATCAGCAGTCATCACCGGCCGGACATGCAGATTGTGTAAAGTGTTCTGGTTTTACTTGTTTACATACATAATGAAGTATGTGTGTGTGTGTGTGTGTGTGTGTGTGTTACCTTAGAGAGCGAGACAGAGCACAACTCAGGGAAGCTGGAGACTGTTCCTCCTATCAGCGCGGAGCAGGTTAACCAGATTTTGATTGGACGAATGAGGGGGATCCAAGGCCACTGCAACTCCTGCTACATGGATGCTGCCCTCTTCAGGTCAGGAGGATGAACATATGACAATAAATGATCATAGGAAGTTCAGCTGGTTTTTATCCCATTAACTGTACAAATCATATGAGCTTTATATTATTGTATTGTGAATTGTCCAATTCACATTTTTTTAGACTACTGACATTCTGTATGCTATGGAATTCAGCTT
The DNA here is from genome assembly GCF_017976325.1 of Chelmon rostratus. NCBI lineage: Eukaryota > Metazoa > Chordata > Actinopteri > Chaetodontiformes > Chaetodontidae > Chelmon > Chelmon rostratus. Next base: position 4,660,382 of record NC_055661.1, read on the forward strand.
GCAGAGACTAGAAACTTGCTTCCTATCTCTGAATTCTATTTTTTTAGAAGTTATACTATAGTCATTGGTAATGCAGTAGTTAAGCAAGGCCCATTTTCAAAACTCGCCTTGGTGTTGCATTCAAGGATTCATCAGAGTGAAGCACTTTTTAGCACAAGACACAACCAAATTCACGTCTTCTGTTTCACTGAATTTGTGTTCGATTTTAAAATCTGAGTCACATTTTTTTCCACAACATAGCTCATGAAGGCTTTGGGCGTCTTTTAGCTGTTAATTGTACATTTTACAATGCTGAGCACCCCTATAATGAATGCACCGAGGCCTTTGTTTACTTAGCATTCTCAAGCTAGTTTCGCATCTCTGTAAGTGTATTTTTTACAGCATACTGAAAGGAGTCAAAAACCGGCTCCTCGCAGTGTGGGAAACCAAATGAAAAATTTGCATATCGTCTGTGTCTGCTTACAGCTTGTTTGCCTGCTCCTCTGTGTTGGACTCCATGCTGTTTAAAACGACAGATCCTCAAGATGCCCCAATTCAAAACACATTGCTGCATGAGATTGTTAATCCCCTCCGCAGGTGTGTGCTTTTATATATTTTGCAAGACACTGAATTATTTTTGTGGTTGTTTAATGATGTGGAAATGTTCTGTCCCTTTGCAGTAAAGGTTTTGTAGAAGGGAGACACATCATGAAGCTCCGGCAGCAGCTGCAGAAACACGGCTACAGTCACTCCTTCACCACAGATGAGAAGGGTCAGTTGGATCTGGAAGCTTTGAAACAGCTGATTTGCTCTTTGGTTTGGAGTGGCTGTTCATTGGCCTGTTGTCTTTCAGATCCAGAGGAGTTCCTTACCATCATCATGCACCACATCCTGGCACTGGACCCTCTCCTCAAACTGTACAGTTACAACACTACAGCTAAAAAATATTTCCCACTCCATGCACACCTTGAACACAGTAAACGTTTGGAGAAAGTTGCACTAATTTCTCTCCCTCTCCCATTTAGCTCAGCGGGCGGTAAAGTGCAGGAGAGCTACTGCTATCAGATCTTCTTGGACCAGAATCACAGCCTGGTGCTGCCTACAGTCCAGCAGCTGCTGGAACATTCTTTCCACAGTGCAGGACTCAAGCTGGCAGAGGTGACATCACACTGATTTTTGTTACACTCTTCATATACTGCAGTGCTAGTGACTTTAGTGATTAGCTTTAGCATGATGCTCTACAAAAAGTTCATTTTCACAATTTCTCTTTTTAACAGGTTTAGCTGAAAGTTAATTAAACTTGTAGTTATTATTTTCACTCTGTCCCTATTGATTAGTTATTGTCGTCAATAAATGAACGTACTATATTACTATATTTTTTTTTTTACCCAACAGCAGTAGTAGTAGCTCAGGTGGGTAGGCTTACTGGATGGCTTGTAGAGTTGATATTCATACTATGAGTAATTATAATGATATAAATGAATAAACCAGCTATTTGTTTCAGTGTATTTCAGCATATTCTTCGGCTTATCACTAATGTTTATGCTGCTATGTCAACCCATAGAAAACTTGTTTTCTTCATCTTTTTGCTCAGGAAATGTTTTTATCTGATGATTTCCACCTCTCAGGTTGATTTTCCAGTAGATGGCTCTGTTGGACAGCTTTCTCAGCAGATCTCCTCACCTCCTGAAATGAGTTCATTTTTGTGTTTTCTTATTTCATTTTCTTATAATTGCAGGTGCCATCCTGCCTCATCCTCCAGATGCCCCGTTTTGGGAAGAAATTCAAGATGTTCGACAGGATCGTTCCCTCTCTGGAGCTTGACATCACTGACCTCCTCTCTGAAGGTACTGTTAAACAGAAACACAGGCAACACACGTGGACTGATATGATTTAACACAAATGGACACAGTGAATACAACATGCAGTGTGTGTTTCAGGTCCCCAGCAGTGCATGCTGTGTGGGAAACTGGCACAGGAGGAGTGCACCGACTGTTTTAAAGATCCTCTTTTCAGCCATACGGGATTCAAAATCTTCTGCAAGACGTGCTCAACTCAGGTGCCGTTAATATCACTGTCTGCACACCAGAGTCATTCTGTCTGCCTTTAGCATGAATTAAAGGCTTGTTGAGTGTAGAGGGCATGGATTGATGTCACCTTTTCACATGCAACAACCCACCTCCTCACTACTTTACCAGCTCTGGCTGCTATTAAGGGGTAGAATTTATGTTTTAGATAGTAAAAGCTATCTGAAGCAACACTCCAGTGAACAAAAACATTAGTCAAATATCTGAGGATGTATCCTGGTCAGAATCGCTGGTGTTCCAGGTGATAATCCTGCCATCACAGATATAAAGATATTTTGATTGTGTTACATGTTTCATTGAAGAAGTGTTACTTCACTTAGCTTCACAGCTTGTAGCCTCGAGCAGTCTATGAAAAGCTGTGGCTAAAGTCTTGGTGAATCTGTTCCTGTAGCTAAATATGTTTGTGTAGAAAGTGTTTCTTCCTTTTTTTTTCCACACAACATCACAAGAGCAGATGCTGACTGAGAGAAACCTTTGCCTATAGTGACATCACAGCCAACCCCTCTATTGATAAATTGCTGGATGTTGTATGTAGTGCTGGCAATAGACAGAAAATTAATTGACAACCATTTTAATAATCAAGTAATGTTTAAGTAATTTATTAATTAGAAAATAGCAAAAATTATCTTAATAATGTTGTGAAAACAACAAACATCATCAGTTTCAGCCCATACGACGTGTTTTTTCCAGGTGCACGCTCATCCTCAACGGCGGTCCCATCACAGAGCTCCTCTGGACATCCCAAAGGGTTACCTGGGTCGCGGGATGCCTCACACTCTGACCAGAGAAAAGCTGGAGCTGTTCGCTGTGCTCTGCATCGAGACCAGCCACTACGTGTCCTTCATCAAATACGGGCCAAACAGCCAAGACTGGATCTTCTTTGACAGCATGGCAGACAGACAAGGTGGGTGCTCTTTCTTTCTGCTTTGTCTCAGTGCACGCATCATTTGTACATATGTACTCTGGCTCAGCTGTGCGTTGTTTTCAGGAGAGAGCGACGGTTTCAACATCCCGGAGGTTCACGCCTGCCCTGAGGTCAGCATGTACCTGAAAATGTCTCCAGCGGAGCTGGCCAATCAGGTGCCCCGAGACATGGAAGGTGTGGCCAAACGTCTCTTTTGTGACGCCTACATGTACCTGTATCAGAGCCCCAGCATGTGTCTCTATCGCTGAGGTGGATCCACAGATTGCTGTACAATATGTCAGCTGGACAAAAATATTGTTCCTTTTGCAGTTCATGTAATTTCCTTTTTGCCAGATTGGTTTGTTATTTTTATATATGTATAAATATATATAAGTAAGTACAAACTGACATTGCTTGCTTGCTAATTTTGCACTATAAAGAAAAGAACATGCATCAGCATGTGTTGACAAAGAAGAATGACATGTTGCACTGTAATATTAAAATTTTGTTGTTTCCTCTTTGTGTTTGATGATTATCTTTAAAAGGTATATTTACAATTTTTAGATTGTGAGTGAATAAGTTTTGCAGAATTTTGCAGATAAGTTTTGATTTCAGGGTGGCCTGTTGTAATTTAAATACCACCACACAGTACTTTTGTTAATGTGCTCAGTAAGCTCACCGCTTTCTGACTCATGACAGTGTAGGATTGTTGCTGGACCAATAACTTTATATATTTTTGTAAAATTTGTTCAGGTTATTTTAAATGTTGATTATTTGAAATTCTAATTTTTCTTGAGGAGAGATTATATGTTGCTTTTGATATGAAATTCTCTTTTGAGTCCCAACTGCTGTGATATTTGGGATAACGGTTCTATAAATGGCAATGTTGGGAAAACTGCACCAAATGGCTCCGAAGATATTTAGAAACAGATTGACAAAGAGTGGCTTTTCCCATTGGCAATATACTGCATGTTTCTTGCTACTGGCTCAGATATACAGTACAAAGAACATAATGAATAAAGAAGTCCAACAGAAATCATGTGAGTTTTTACTAAAAGAGCAGGGGGGACATTTCTTTATATAGAAGCAGCTTTTGGAGACAAATTCATGTGAGAAAACCACCAAAAGGCTAAAACAAAGAGGAATATTTAATGTTTCTGTACACAGAAAGTACGAGTGTAGCTTTATTCATCAGCTGTACTTTGAATGTGATCACACGTTTGTGATTCTCTCAGCATGCAGCTGTGCCCACTTATAACCAGAGTCGTTATTTGGACTCAAATCCAGCAAACTGCCTGGGCTAGATGTTGCATCATCAGATCGCTTATTTATTCTTCAACATGAGATATCTTCCTGATGTAGCCAAAGGTCTGTCACAACACTCCAGAAGTTGGTGACAATTTGAACAAATTCTGTGAGGGACTTTCTTTATAGCATAAATACAATACAACAGTATATCATGAAAGGGTGCATGTTAGTATTGTGTAGCACTGTAGAAACATCTTGATATCTGCAAAGGAAAAGTATTTAGCTTTAACTCGGAAATTAATCAGGCAGCAGTCATTTTTCAGAAAGATTATTAATAATAGAAACAATGTTGGTGAAGGACGGAAAAGAAACTGTCACCTGTTCTCTCTTTCCATTGCATCCTTGTATTTATTTATTTTTTTACTAATTCTCTTAAGTTATATTTCAACTTAAGTGGATGATGTAGGATGCATTTTTTTTCTAGCAGTAAATGAATCATAAATCTAGAAACCTCTTCAGTCAGACATTGGGGAGGGGGGTTGGAACCCTACAAAAAAACAAAGAGAGAAAAGACCTAACAGAAAGGGACCCTGACATGCTCCATAATAAAGCCCTCACTTACAGAGAGACCTGGGAGTGGAGCCTCCTCAGCCACCTGGTTGGAGTCCCCAGACAGAAACCCCATTAGACTAAACCAAATTATAAGAATACAAAAGAAAAGACACACCTGAAAGAATCAACCAATCCCCAGAGCAAACTGCACTACTATTTAGCCCTGAACAAAGAATACTCAGTGGCAGATTATCTGACCGCTGTGAACCATCCAAATAAGGAAATCCTTGACCGGGCACAGACTTAGTGAGCACAGCCTCGCCGTGAAGAGAATAAAGACTGTGCGCCCACTGCACACAGCAGGAGGTGGAAAGCGAGCTGCACTTCTTTAACCGCCTGCCAACTGTACCAAGACATCAGAGACAGATACTACCCACGGATTCCAACCACCCAAACAGACTTTGAAAACATGGTTAACAACCAAGAACTTCCATATCTAATATACAGCAACGTCCAGCAAGATTTGTGACCGGAAAAGGGCGTCCAATGGAGCACAGCCTCCATGAAGCCTGTCAATCACCTGTGTTTCCCTGCACTGACCATTTCCACTGTGCTCATCTCTGTACATAGACATACTTACTGTACAAATACACACAACAAATGTCTTTGATTCTTTTATAAAAAAAGAAATGCTGCAGTGTTAATATGGTTCTAACTTGTATTTATATTTTTAAGTGCAAGTGTAAATATATGGCAATGTAAACAGCTGGTCTCTATGCTAATAGAGCCCCTTTGAATTGAACTGAAACAGACTGAATTGGAAAAAAAAACAAGCAGCCATCAGCACATTGAAACACTAATGGCTAATGGTCAACGCTAGCTTCACACTAAGCAAGAGACAGAGACCTTTTGATTGGCACACCCCACACAATTTCTGAAATAATGAAGTTCAACACAGCAGGCAACATGCTTCCAACCATACTGTTATGCAAGTGCTGTTTGAGTGACAGGCCGGCATAATCTGCAAACTTGTCAGCACTGACTCCACACTACATATACCTATATATCCAGCAATGACCAAAAGCTTGTATATGGCCGACAAAGATCAGAACAGGTAATGGACATAGTTTGGGAAACTCCAGCAAGTTTGGCCCGTATTTTAGTGTCCAAAGAAGCACATGACATATTCTTTTCACATGAGACAAGCAGGTTTTTTTGCCTCATGAGGATTCCCATGTGTGTGGCAGCAGAGACCAGAGAGTGATGAGGGCCTTGGATGTGAAGTGCTGGTGAATGCAGTGGCAGGCTGCACACAAGGCCTGGCAGTGAAGGACGCTGATGATGATGCAGAGGTTGAAGTATTTTCCCGGGACTGAAGGTGTGCGTGATGATGAAAAGGTAATGTGAATATTCGACATACGCAGCGATTCACGCTAAAATGAAAGCAACAGAGGTGCAACAGATTTGAAGATGTACAGCAATGGTATGACTGGCTAATTGAGATTGTGGCCAAATCTGGTTAGTTTAAGTGAAAGAGTAATGTCCACAGTCAGCTGATTGTGAAGAATGCTGGAGAAGAGGGAAGAGAAATGTGAATGAATGAGTAGCGTAAAGAGAGTGTTTCTGATTCACCTTGCACTTCGCTTCATGTGGTGTTCCCCAGGGATCAATTTTTGGTCCCCTGTCATTCAGGTTGTGCATGCTTGGCCTACGTCACCCACAGACGCACTATGAAACCATTTAAATATGCGAATGATACACAGCTGTATACATTCCAGTTCCCTAAAAGTCTGAGGCTTGTTAAAGGTCCAGTGTGGAGGATTTAGGGGGGTCTATTGGCAGAAACTGAATATATTCATAGTTATGTTTTCATTATATGTATAATCACCTGTAAATAAGAATACCTGTATTTTTGTGATCGCAGAATGAGCTTTTTATATCTACAGAGGGAGCAGATCGTCTCCCACAGAGTCCGTCATGTTGCATTACCATGTTTCTACAGTAGCTCAGAAGGGACAAATCAAAGGTTGGCTTTAGAGAGCGTCTTCCACATTTTAGCAAGTTTTGCAGCCACCATGTGTTCTCCTACTTGCTTGGAAAGGGAAGGGTGAGGCAAGGGGTATTCAGTCGGTTGCAAACTGCATCCCCGCCACTAGAAATCCTACAGACTGGACCTTTCAGTCAATGGTTGAGTGTATCGAAGACGTAAATTAACTGGACGTCTTAAAGTTACCTGCAACTTAAAAATGCAGACTTAATAGGTGCCTAAGCAGCAGGAAATATGTTCTCATTTAGCATCTCTGTCTGTGCACAGTAGCACACAGTCTAAAGATGATATTCATAGGAAAGAAGTTCAGATCAATGCACTAAAAAAAGTAAAGTGATGGGAACACGAAACATCAAGACTTTTAACACAATCATTTTAAAAAGGTTGAAATAAATGGTGTTCATGAATAAAAGATCAGTGTGAGCGTGGGGTTTGCGGAACAGGAAAATGTCATGTTGGTTTAATGGCAGAGTGAAACGACTCTCTGGCAGCAGGTGACGTGTGTGTGTGTGTGTGTGTGTGTGTGTGTGTGTGAGGAGTAGCCTCTGAGAGTGAGGTGTATTCTCTTGGACAGTTGACTATTGAGAACACAAACAAAGATGTTGGCTTTTGTTAACTCGTGATGCTGCTTAAACCTGGATAAAACCATCACAGTGAATACTGTGGCAAGCAGAGCAATGAGGATCTCTGGCTGTTGTTGGAAACAAATTCTAAAATGCATCAGAGAGGCAGTTACACACTTGTTTCTTTATCCTATAAATTGTGCTTTAGAGACAAACTCTCCTGAATAGATATAGCTTTCTATGAGTTAGGTACATAATGTTTGGTTGCTTGGTTGAGTCAGACTTTTAGCCCAGTCTCCTGAATTATGTCCACTTTGGACAATTCTGTAGGACAGGATTTACATATCTGTTAATTCATTAGCCATCATCTTGCCTATTTCTAAGGGTGAATAATCCTGAATATGTACCTCCTACTCACATATATTCCAATGAAAACAATTCTCAGTAGTTGCGGTTTGGACGCCAGTAAGGGATCACACTGCTGCACTAGCATCACTAGGGTTTGATAGCATGAACTCACCCCATGTACCAATTCCTTCTCAAAATAGCTCTTCACTGGGTGCTGAGGAGCATGAAGGGACAGGGTAACTAAAAACTGGGGAGAAGCCTTTCAGCTGAAGCTTAACAAACCAAGAGTACAATCCAAAGCATTTTTATAAAACCATGAGTGTCAAGTTCTGTAATCTAAATGACAAAATGGTTTGTCAGGGTCTTATGAAAGGACCACAAAAAGTCACCTGACAGTGAAAAATAAACAAGTAATTTTAAATATTTGAAATAATAACCAGTGCTGCCATTTTCAGGTAAATCTCATCTCTGTGTTTGTGTGGCAGCTCAGACTCTGACTGACCCACTCTGTAAAGTACCTCCAGTCTCTTTCTTCTCAATTTGAATGCAACATCCATGCATCTTTTGCAGTCACACTGCCTCTCAAACTGCTCTGCGCTCAGTCTGAACAGTGTCTGGACTCCATCAGGTCCCAATAACAATTTTGTAATATAACCAAAATGCCAATTTGTGTTCTCGCCAGCTTGATCCCTCTCACATGATGATAAACAGTAAGCTCCTCTCATCACCTGTCTTTATGTCCTCATAAACTGTGTCCTCAAACACATCAAATCCTACATCCACTGCTGCTCACTGACATTAGGGCAGTCTTTTCAGCTGCTGCAGAGACACATTTCCTTGCTAAACTTAGTGCTGTTCATATGAAACATAAAACAAGGTGGAAATGAACTGTTTAGCTCACTTCAAAGGCATACAGTCAGGTCCTCAACCTTGCTGGGATCAGAAACGTCTGTTACACTTACGGTACAACAGGACGCTGTTTTGTCGGCTTTGAAGTGCGCGTCAGTGTCACGCCAACCTCATCTTGATCAGTCCAGCATCGCATGCACTACAACCTCACGTGATCTGAATGCACTGCAAAGGTTTTTTACATTATAGTGTAAGTCTCCTCAGCTCTCACTCTTCCTGTCTCATCTTTTTTCAAACGATGCCTTAGTGGATATTTGTCTTTGTTCCGGATGCTTTTGATCCTGCTGTCCACGGCGTTTCCCCTTCGTCTCGCTGTGATCAGCTCTGTGGACGACCTCTACACTAGTTAGGAGTGCTGTGCTGTGCTATGCACTGTGATGAGTTGGGTTCTTTTATATACCCGAGGGCACAGCCGGTTACAGTGAGCAGAGCAGCCTCGTCTTAATATACGGCCCTGCAACTCAACAAAGCAGCGTCCTTTTAACCCAACATGCTCAGCATTTTCAGGCATATTCATCATTATGCAAAAAAAATATCAATCTTAAATGTGTGTTTACATAAAGGGAACAGTTGCGCTTGTCTGAGCAGCATTGTTGAACTACTCCTGGGTTTGTTGAAAGAAGATAATGTCTGCATGATAAAACACACAGAGCCAAACGCAGCAGACCTTTTCCACATCACAAGTCAACGTGACATTTCCAGCCTCGCTCCTCTGGAGAGAAAGATCATTTTCACTGAACATGCAGACAGTCAGTTTGTCATGCTGTCCCTGATACAGTGATGCACTAATCCGGTTATAGATATAGATTAAATAATGAAAATTATTAGTGCATTTATGTCCTGCTTTTCTAAACCAGCAATTAGTTCTTTGCAAAATGCAACTTCAGTCCGTAAACATAAAAACACAAATACTATAAAAGCTTTAACAGTAATCTAAAGTCTAAAACCCTAAAATCCCTTATTGATGTATCCCCATTAGGAGACCATCAAAATAATGCACAAATGAGGAAATAAAAGCATAATCAAAAATCAATGGAGTCGCATTTCAGTATGACGCATCCTGAGGGTTTAAGATACTGACCATGTAATGGCAACGTCCCCAGACTGAGTCACGGATGTGGACTTCAGCTGCAGGCTTACAGACAGGGGGTCTCATTCACGTTAAAATAGACACTCATATAACACTAATCCACGACACTCGCTCCTCTGCTGATCCCTAGAAGCACGTGTTATTCTGCTTTGTGTGTCCTTGTCATCCATCTCACATTCATCCTGGCTGTATGGGAGGGGGGACAGATGCCATCAGTCTTGATGAACTGGACGTCACAGTGACGTCTTTTCGCTGAGCCGGTCATCAGCACAGATCTGATAAATCTATTCAGTTCTGAGACAAAATTTTTATTTTTTTTTTAAATGTGTTGTTCAGTTAAACATCTTGCTGTAAACAGGAAAGGCTTTACTGATTGTGTGTGTGTGCGTGCGTGTGTGTGTGTGTGTGTGTGTGTGTGTAAATCTTTATTTCTGAATGGGTCCCTTTCTTCAGCCTCTTTCCTTTTCATAAACATGTATTAAAGCTTTTATGGACATCTCCATTCTGCTGCTCCAAAGTCCATTTTCAGTAAGATTCATAAAACGTTCCATTTCTGCCATTAATAGAAAGGCTTTTTTTGGCCCCCTCTCCTCTCCACTCCATGAGAATCATGACTGTCACAGCCATATGCTATCATATGATTACAATAAAGATGTTGTTGCATCTGTTGCACATGGACCCAGGCTGTTGTGCTTCAACCCTTGTTGAATTATTTTTAACTGCTGCCGAATGTTTTCATTTTAAATTGTTCCTCGTATCTGCACAGCTGCATTCTTTCCGTGTGCCCGTCTGTACCTGGTGCTGCGAGTGCAGGACTTTTTCTACGCCATATGTCATGATCTGATCATAGCTGTAACGTTACCTACAAGGGTAAGAGTGGATGGTCAATGTGATGACATTCAATGTCCCCAACAACCTCTGTCCTCTCTTTTAGACACTTTCACGATTCAAATTCACGAGTCGGATACTGACACATGTTATGGCGTAGAACCAAATGTGAAAATCTCTAAAGCTTGTGTCAACCACAGACCTTATTTAAAGCACCACAAACCAGTTCAGAAAACCGACTGAGGAGACAAGGGAACCAGAAGTGCAACAACAGGTTTTGGAACTCCTTCCTGCAGAACTCTGTGCCCGCCTGCAACCTACTACAACCATGGTATTGCCCAATATGAGAGCTGCTGGATGTTTGTCTGACTGCTGCCTAACATATTCACCGTGAGAAAAACTATTCACTAACGTTCGGTGGTGTGTATAGTTGACTTGATTGATCACAGGAACAGTGGTTACATAACCCACGAAATAAGCCACAACGTAACCGTGGTTGTGCTCGCATGTTCATACGTCACTGGAGCGCTCCATAATTTCATCAAATAGAATTACACCTCTGCTCTCCTCTTATACCCCCCGACATCCCAACTTTCTAACCTTTTTAGTTTTTTAAGAGAAAAGACAGTGGAACACTGCTGTCTTTTTTGAGCACGCTGAGAGGGAGGATGGGCTTTATAAATGCAGTCCCCCTCAGTGTTCCCGTCACTGTCTTCTGCTTCAGCTTCCTGCTTGGTAGATGATGAAGCTGCACCTTCAAAGCCCTGGTTGAGCCTCAGATCAGCTGTCTGCATCCACAGCCAACAGCTGGCTTTGGGTCATGGTCGTCTTTGACGGTGAGAGACGAGCATCATACACAGAGGACACTGCCAAGCGTTTTCCTCCCTGCTTTAAGTGCATCCGTTCTCTCACAGTGGATTCTGTGTAAAACTGTTTTTGTGATGTCCTCTGATCCATCAAAGAACGGTGGACTGCATCTTTGCTCTGAACTGCCTACTGATTTGTTCCGCGCTCTGCATGATGTGTGGTCATCCCCTCTACAGCTATATGCACCTCCAGCATTCACTCCTAGCTGCTTCAATGAAGCATAATGCTCAGCACAGTAAGACATAGGACTTGCCTGTTTCGGGTTATGAAATGCGAGGGGAAAAACATCACACAGAGCTTGCCGCTGCTCTTCATTTAACTTGTCTTCAAGTGGAAGACTGGACTTTTCAGCTTGACCAGCTTGTTTGTTAATAGCTTGTGTCTCATTTGTGTGCTCTTTACTCTTTTTGCGGTTATCACATAACGGATAATTGAAATTCTTTGAGCCTGTATGACATGTACCTATTTTGTCTGTGTGGTAAATATTTAACCTGTGTTTAATATGTGTCTATCAATAGATATCGATACATCACATTTGCTATACATTTACTATCATCATAATTACATTCTTTTTATATTCTTGTTACTATGCATTGACCTTAAGTGAACTGTGTCCACCCAAAGTGATCACATTCATCATTTTATTACTCAGATCCGTTTCAGTTGCTGCCTGGTATGCAAAGGCACGTTTCTGTTTCTAAACAACTGGACATTATGCATTTCTGATTTTTGTCACGCATGCCTACCTGTGTGCCAGTTATGTGCACCCCTGCATATATACATACATACCGTACATACATATATACATGTGTGTGTCTGTACATACACATACAGCTGGCTCCATATAGATGACTTACTACTTCCAGCCAGGTGAACGTCCCACCCGCTGAATACCCTAGTACATCTGCTTCAGATTGTTGATTGTTATTTGTTTGCTAAGGCCAACTCCAGTAACAGGAACATGTCAAAGTATGAGCAAAATGCCAAATTCTTGGTTGTTGGCTGCAACAACCTGCACTACAGCGTTCATCTACTCCTACCATCTGAGCATGTCAAGACCCAGTAGATCAACTGTACTTTTTTATGGAAATGTGACAGAAATGTCCCCTTAACCCAAGAAACTTGTGCCTGTGTATCTTACTCTTGGACTCTTTTGTAAACAAGGGCCAGTAACGGAACAATAGGTGTGTCATGAAGACACACACGCTGGCTGAATTCTGTTGTTTTTACAGGGGTTTGTGTGGCTGGCGTCTCACAGCAGTGTGGATGTGGTGATCTTTGGATCTTATTGAAATTTGTATGTCATCAGCACCTGTGGGACCCTGATCTGCATCCATTATGATGAACATATTACTCCCTGACTGTCATGGGAAGCATTCACAAAGGGGGCGGCTGGCCACCTGCATAATTTAGCACCGGAAAGGTTAATGTCATCTCATTTGCGGCTTCGAAGTCATTTGTCCCAGGGTAATTTATATTTCCATGTTTTCTTTATGCTTCAGCCAAGACAGCTGAGATTTGACACGAGCGAAGTTGACATGTGAATGTGAATGTAGAAGTGTGTGATTGAAATTTTCAAAAGTGCTACAAGAAGTTGGCAGCAGGAAGCCTGATATAAGAATAAAGCACGTCGTGTGCCTGTTCTCGTGCTCAGAGAGAAGCTTCCTGTGGGACTGCAGCTGATTTATCCATCACAATAAAAAGAGATGGGACCATGAGATGTGGCATTTAGTGAGAAACCACAAATCGATCCCCCACAGGCTCCACGTGACCGGTGGCCCTCTGTTAATCTCCTACTTAATCTACCATGTGGATGCTGCAATCACTGATTTGCAACCTTAAAAGTTTACTATACTGGAAAACACAGTATAGACTCATTCAAAACTAATTTCTCTCAATCATCATTTACGATCCACTAGAAGTGTGTTTATCTGCAGTGACGCTGTCCTCTGCATGTGCTTCATTTTCTTCTTAGTTTGCTGTGTTCGGGACCGTTCTGAGCTGCAAACTTTGGGCGATGGGTGTGCAGCCCCCAGCCAGTAACAGTGTGCAGACTTTATTAAAAGGTCGTGACCAGATGTCAGACCATAAGCAGTATGCATCCAAGAAGAAACTACGCAAACTGTGGACACAGCGCAGAAGAAAATGCATATATAACAGGGCAAAATGCCAAGAGGACAAAACCTGTTCCAAAAGAAGAGTGACTCTGGGCTGGTGAGCAGGAAGGAGAGGACGTGGATGAAGAGCGATGCAGAATTGGCCTGTAAGTATCAGCTTTTCTATTACAACAGATGTAATGCTCCGACACTAGCTAGCAGTGTACGTACAAACAATGAGCCTTGGAGGAGGGGCCAAGTTTGAATGGTGCGTTTACAAACCGTAACCAACAATTCCAGCGTAGTGCACCTTTAACTCTGGAGCTTTAAGCGACATGCATTCACCTCTTGGAAGGTCCATGTCTCTACAGCAACCATAAATCTTTTAAATCTCTACCATGCAGTGAGGTATGAAAACCACTCTCATGACTGACATGTGACATCTGCCAAATGTCAACTTCACATGTAGAACGAACTCATGGAGCGCAAACCTCTGATAAGACTCGAGAATAAGATAAACAAGACATGACAAGATAAATCCTTTGGTGATGCCCTGACTTTGCATCTAGTGCCATCATCAGTTCTAAATTTCCAATTGTTCCCATACTTTCGTTTGTAACACCTGATCACATCCTCACCAGCCACTACTGCAGTGGCTGCACTGTGCTCAATGCAAATGTTTTAGCAAATGTTAGCTTGACAACAAGGTATACTAAGATGTTGAACCCGGTAAATATTACCTGCTAAACTTCATCATCTAAACATTGTTACTGTGACCATGTTTGCATTTTGATGTTATGACCTGATCCAGGAACCATACGGTTCCAGGTCTGTCAAACATTATGTGGGTTAGCCATGCCATTTCAGTCAGCAAGAAAGGAATAACAGAGAACCTGGATGCATTTTGACAAATTTCTTGGCAAGGAGGATGGATTATGTGTCACGATTAGGCGAGAAGGTCAGCAACATTACATTAGATGAAACATGTTTTATTTTAACATCTTGTAAATTAATGTTGTTGATAGCATTCAGCTGTAACTTTGGTTCTGCATTGGTCTGTGTCCCAGCTTTCAAACAATACACGGGTCCATCTCAGTTCCTGGTAGTACATTGGGTACTGCCTTAGAGCTTGGGTTTTATTCTCCATCTTATTTTATATAAAATGTCCTTGTTATTTTCATTCTGTATCTTTTTTTATGTGAAGCACTTGATGCATGTGAATTCTTTATTGTAAAGCACTTTGCAATTACTTTATGAAAGGTGCTATATAAATAGAAGTTTATTATTATTATTGATATTTCCAGTTCCAGGTCAGGCCTGAATTTTGGACCCATGAAGACATGTACCTCACGGAGCTGCTTGCATGGCTGCAGTCTCTGAACCTGTTAAGACAGAGCACAAGGCAAACTTCAGAAGCAGTGCGATTGCTTACAAGGTCTATGGAGAGAGAGTGGGTGGCATGAACTGAGATGAAGAAACATCTGCACAATTTCAAAATGTTTCAGCAATTCTACATCAACCAAAAAGAATGAAGAAGCAATGACGATATGATGTGCCATGATAAATGTGTCCTTTAATGGGGAAAATTATGTTTGGTCCATGGAACTTGTGATGCCTCACAGTTTGAGTGTTAAGCGGCAAAGGTAAAAAGTACTGTGTAAGGACCACATGGCAGTGACATCCCCCAACAAAAAATCTGTTTTGTCTCATTTCACGGCCTACCTTTCCACCAAATATCGGGAAAACCCACATCTCAAATTTGTTCAATGACTCAGTGAATGAAGTGAAACTAAATGGCAGGGTCGGGGTGAGAATGACACTGCCTGGAAACTTTTGCAACATTGCAAGTGTATCATCATCAGCAGCACTGTTGTGATGTGAGCTTGTATGCACAGCAGCATATTGTGACATGCTCTTGAAGCTGCTGCTGCACCTTAAACATAAAATCGTATTAATAAACAGGCACCACCCCAGCAGAAAGAGTGTCAACAGTGTTCAGAGATTACGGTGATTAATGCGAGGCTTTGAGTGTTCAATTATGGAACATGGGAAAGTGAGGAAATGCACAGGCTTCAGCCGGATCATCTGATTAAACCTCTGAGACCTCTGAAACTCTATAGCAACTGTCACCGTACAGAAGGCCTCATTCTTTAGAGAAACACGTAAACAGGAGAGATCAATGGACCTCTTTAAAAGGCACAAGAGTCAAGCTTTAAACGAGGCTGTAATTAGTAGCCTGTCTCCACCCTGCCATCCTCATTAGAGCCTGCTTACCAGTCAGAGCAACGAGAAGCTGCAGACTGACCGTGCTGTAACTCAGGAGTGACAGAAACAGGATTCACACAAACAAGAGTCTTGGTTTGGATTAGATTTGCTTTATTGAGTGGTGGAGTGCCATTTTGTTTCCACTTACATTTTGGTCATTCTGTATTGCTGAAAAAACCTGAGATGTGGGCAAAGATCAGAAGTCTGAAAGCAAGCTGCTGTATGGGCTGTTTTAAATATTTACTTGAAAAAATAAATTTAAAAAATGCAATTGAAAGCTAAAAAGTTCATAAAAGAAGTACATTCATAAAATATCAGATTTCAAGACCTCCACACGTTGGAAATGTGATATTTTATGAAGGGAGGTCACTGTGATTTAAAGCACCATCATCTGTTTAGAAATAAATAATAAATCATTTTAAAATAGCTCCTTTGCCCTCGGTGTAGGTGGACAACTATGCAGTGAGCTAAACACACTTTCAATGAAGGTTGAGTAGAGCAGTTGGCTTTGGGATTTTTTTACTGGAAGCAATTGTGAAACTGTGAAAACATTCAAGCACAACAAATTCAGCAATCATGATGACAAATCAGAGACAAATGAAATACCATAAGCAAGTGTTGGACTAAATGTATTATAAAATGACACTGAGTACAGTAGGAAACTGGATTCATTAAAAGTTTGACTCACATGACTGCATGAAGGAATAGCAAAAAAAAAAACAAAACATTCCTCCAACATTCACCTGCCAAACACTGAGTGACTGACAGGTTTCACAACGTCTATGCTTACGAAATGTTCACTGACACCCTGGAAATCTCAGAGACTACAATAAACAGTGCATTTTATCTTAGCTGAGCTACTGGCTTTGAACACAATGACATTCGTCACCCATTCTTTTGCTATACACTTGAAGTCCACAGTAGTAAAAGTACTGTCAGTAAATACATCGCAGTTGGCCCAAACTACAGGTTGAATGTTGCATTAATGTCGTATGCATGGGTTAACAGGGACAGCAAACGTCTTGTATTTGACTTTGTTTACCTGCTCGTCAGGTTTCTGTGTCCGTCCTGAATCTTGACCTTGGTCAAAACTAATGAGAGAGGAGAAAGCAGACTTCTCATTCTGAAGGGTTCCTCTCAGTCAGTGGGGACAGGCCTGCTGCTGGTCCTTGTAAAGATAATGCTGATCATGTTTCTTTTTTAATGATGCTGTTGTTGTGAGAGCAGCTCCACTGTGGTTAGGGTTCGCACTTTGAGGACGGATACGGGTGATGCTGTAGAGTGCTGAGGTTGGACTCAATAATACACAACATAAAAATCCAAAACATCTCTGTGGCTGATCAAAGTGATTGTGATCGTATTCAAGCTGTGTAGCTGTGGCTTCTAAAACAGCGGGGATTTCGCCTGACCTTTAATCTTAAAGATAAACTTCTGCTCTTTCTTTTGAGGCAGTCCCCTGAAAAGTTTCCAATGAACTCATGTTCAATATGTGTTCATCAGAAGGTGCTGGGATGTTTCCTGCCATCTTCCTGCACCAGCTTTTGGACTATTCTCTAATCATGATATGACACAATATTAAACCTAATGCTTTTCATTTCCCATTTCATCTAATTCACAATTCTTCAATGCCTACATAACATCTGGTTTCCAGATGTATTGGTTAAATGCATGTACTGCTCCTGAGTAGGCCCATGTTTGGCTGCTCACTTCTTTCAAGTGATTCTTGTGACCATCTTACCATCAATGCTGTTCCCACTCTTATTATTATGAGATATTATGATTATCTGAAAGTGGGACTGAAGAACTGGGAGTCCTGGGCTCTGCGCTTTCCCTGCTCACATCCTTCCTCAAGGCCCATAATCTCAGGGTAACTCGGAGATGAAGATTCATTGTCCACAACATCAGGAGGATGTGTGTTCCTAACCCAGAAGGCCGCACACATTTTGGTCAGGGATCTTATCATCTTGCGTCTAGACTGATGCAAATCGCTCTTTGCTGGTGTGCCTGCATGTGCTATTCAACCTCTGCAGCTCATCCAGACTGCAGCAACCCTGCTTCAACCTATCCAAGTTCTCCCACACACACCGCTCATCGTCACTCTGGACTGACTACCGCTGGCTCCTCAGTCCAGTTCAATTTACAGGCACTTGCTTATCATGCTGTGAATGACTAAGCTTTGCCCTACATCCAGGACATGGTCTAACAACACACCCCAGCCTGTCCATCATGCTCTGCTACTACCAAACATCCTGCTACTTCTTTATGATGAGGGGGCCCAGTCACCGCTCCTGACTGGGTTCCCACTGGTGGAACGAGCTTATGTTCATAATACATCTACATAATACAAAAAAAACAACCTTTCCCTGTCTGTTGTTTCTAAAATGTAATACTGGAATCATTTTTTTTACATTCTCACATAATGAAAGTCACTTTGGAGTGAGAGCTAAATGAATGTAATGTAATGCCAGTTAATGTAATTGCTGGGTCACATGTGAAAATACAAAAACTTGCCAGCTTTACACTTCATGTCTTCACGCGTCAACTAAACATGAAAAGTCCACAGCAGATTAATGCAATACAATATTATAATAAATTATAATGCAATGTTAGACCTTCCCTGAAGAACATGCTGTGTGATTGCTGAAAGCTCTTGCAGCTTGCTTGAAGCTGTGGAGCATTTCACCACAGGCCAGCGTTCTGCCAAGTTTCACATCTGTATCCTTTACAGTTTGTTAGATATTACTGATTTCATGCAGTCTTTACTGAAATATTAATAAGTCTTTTCCAGCCCTTAGTATCTCGGAGAAATAATGATTTGTATTAAGCAGTTTTCTTTTATGTATTTTTTCACTATAGCGTCCCCTAATAGCAAAAAACTGCATGAAACTCCAGCATCTTAATTGTGGTCTCAGTCCGTACCCTTCAGCCAGCTTCTTGCAACTGGACAAAGCAATCGGGAGTTATAGCAGTTCGATGTAATATTAAAAAGTTTGTTAGCCAATCATGGAAAAACGAGACATGATTTATAAAATCAAATATATCATATGGGCACCCAAACATGGTATGTACTAAGCTTGGTGATGATTGGATGAAATATGTAGAATTGGGAGTCACAATTATGTCATGAAAATATAGAGTAAATAAGCATCTAATCTCATGGTCGTTGTAAGAGCCAATTAATGGGGAATTTATAGAGTATAATAATTTAGTTAAAAAATGTATAAGTATGCTTAATTTAATTTTAAGAAATTCATGATGTGTATTATATTTCATAGGAATACATAACTTAGTTAATTTAAAAAGAAACTTTTACTGTGAAATGTAATTTTGGCTTTCATTACGTAATGCGTCATATGTCTTTTTAATATTGCTTGCATGAAAGTCAAGGCAGATTGCAGCTGGACGCGAAGGAAGCAACACAGTTGTTTGACCGTACTGAAACTACAGAAACGATTTGTAACCCTTTTATTTTCTGTAAAATGTGTATATACGTTCTTTGAGTAAAAAGCATAAAAGGAAGACTTGGTTTCAGTCGAGTGATTCAAATACTGGTTGTAGACAAGCTGCATAGGTGACACACGAACTTTGAAGACACAGAGTGCCACTACAGTCGTCTTTAACATAGAAACCTGCATATTATTGAACTATTCAAGATGAATCCACTGATGTATTATGATGTCTGAAAAAAATTGAGGTCACAATGAGGGTCACAGAGCTGTGCTCCTGCAGTTATCGTTGTTACTTTTAGTTCATATACACTGTAAATATCATTTTTTATAATCTTACTTTTCAGAATCACAGTCAAAAATAAATATGCAATAAATACTTTAAACTTATGAAGACTCATCTGTGAAATGAAACAGTGAATTATGGCCTGAAACATCAAGACAAACAGCATATAAATATAGACAACGCAACAAGGATGATGAGAACGTGGCAAAGATTACTCACTGCCTTCCAGTAAAGTCATTATATGAGATAATTTACAAGCCAATCTGGCCTAACAGCAATATAAAGTATTAAATGTTATACCGTATAATCAGGACTCTGTGTATTGTCATTCAAGTCATCTCCGTAAATGTCTCCTCATGAATTCCGAATTCCAGAGGGGACTCTGAAGGTTATCGCGCCCTGTGTGTCAATGAAACGTCCGTCAGAGGCGTCATCAGGAGGACAGATCTCAGTCTGCAGTCAGACAGGAGAGGTCACACCTCCACTGCACAAACAGAGGACAACAGGGACACCTGAACACGCAGATGTGCACACATATGGGTAAAAGTCATGTTGTGCACTTAGCTGCTGAATAACGAGCACAGGCTTTTATTTTGAAATGACGGACACAAAAAACACAATACAATGATGCACTAAAGGCTCCATCATGTCATTTTGTCCAAAGCTGTAATTCAGTATTGACTCTCCGTGGGCCCATCATCCAGCCACAGCTGGTTACACACTGACATTAGTGGCCTCTTGTCTCTGCTGAGCAACAGGCTGCGAAATATAAGTCCCCTGGCTAAACAGGGCTCCCTCCACCTTACTCATAGCTACTGTGTGCAGAATATTTATGAGATTATAGCACCTTTTTCTGACATTTAACATTGTTTTTTTTTAAGCATGACTACAATCATCCCCAGACCTTAACCAAGTGTTTATTATCGTAACCATGAATGATGACAAAGCTCCTATAACCTTAGAGTTTTAACCCAACCCACAATGCTTCCCTGCACCTAACCAAGTAACTTTGTTGCCTAAACCAAACCAGACCTTAACCGTGATGTAAGAGAAACCAGGCAGGCAGATCAAACAGGCAAATTTAGCCATAAAGGGTCCAGGCTGAGGGGCAGAAGTCCAGGAGCACAACAGACAAGCTGGCAAGCGATGAATGGAAATGGGCTGGTTTAAAACCATGATTCCAAAAAACGGGACACTGTGTAAAAGGTAAATAAAAACGGAAAGCAATTATTTGCAAATGAGCTGTGTTCACCAACTACAGCTTGACGAAGTGTTTCTGAGTATTAATTTCCTTTATACAACCTTGTGTTTCACAAAGTGGTGAACCTCTCTCCATCCTGGCTTGTGAACCACTGAGCCTTTCCAGGATGCTCCTTTCATACCCAATCATGATACTATCACCTGTTACCAATCAACCTGTTTACCTGTGGAATGATCCAAACAGGTGTTTTTGGAGCGTTCCACATCTTTCCCAGTCTGTTGTTGCTCCTGTCCCAACTTGCTTGAAACGTTTTGCTGCATTAAATTCAGAATAGCGAGCAAAATCAAACACAAACAAATAAATAAAAACAAAGATAAAAACACCTGATAAAATATACAAGGGGACCAGACACAAGGCACAAATGAAAACATACCACAGGCTACTTGAGTCCACAGAGACCAGAGGCCTCAAACTTATTAGCAGACTATTCCAAAAGGAGAAAAGAAAACACTTGCATGTGTTGTTCTGCAGGCAGTGAAAGATGACATATATGGTGCATGATTTGGAGGACATATTGGTTTTTTGTTTGTGGAAAGCAAGAAACAGCTGTGGATAAAGTTGGTGCTTTCAAACCTTTGGTGACTTTAGTACTGAGATGCATCCAGTCAAAAGTTTCAAGTCATAAAATCTTGTGGATGATTCAAAGTGTTTTTCATTAAAGATAAATAGTGTCGTCAGTCATGGCGTACACTGTTTAATTAGATTTGTTTCAAGGCAACTGCTCTTGCTTTGTCTTAAAGAAATCAATTAATTTTTCAGCTACAGCTGACAAGAAACAAGTTTGAACAATGAATTGCACAGCTGCTACACATAGATTACTCTGCTCCAGGCCAATATAAACCTTATTTTTAATCTAATGAACCATAAAGCTGATTGTCACATTACTTTCCTCTTTACCTCCCTGATGCTCCAAAGAGCTAAACGAATGCAGATTAGGCTTTTCTTTCCTTTAATATGAGTCAGCTCAAAGTTTGAAAACTTTTTGGAACCGTGTTGCTATTTGCAGAATAAAAGAAATGTAATTTGGTTTTGTTATACAGTTGCTGGTGAGTTATTTTTTTGGTTTTCAGTGAGGGACGGTGCTGAGGCCAAAGACACGACTGAGAGCCGCCACAAGGCTAAACGGAGACCTAATGATTGAAAGCAACACACACCAACAAGAGCAGTGATGAAGTGATGAAGTGTTGAGGTGAGGAGCTGATACGTGACACATCTGGACGAGTCTGTTCCACCAGTTTCCGTTCAGGGTTCACAGTGTCTCTGCGGACCGTCCGGGGGCATGCAGCTGCAACCAGCAGGTGTCCAGCAAAGACAAAACACATACACGCACACACACGCACACACACACACACACACGCACACTCACACACACACACACACACACACACACACACACACACACACACACACACACACAATACAGAGGAATGCTGTTTGGAAGCCAGCACCAATCCACAAAGGAACAGATCTGGACAAACAGAGAAGAGCTCCGCTGTAGTTGTAATACAGCAGTAGGGTTCAAGTCAAAGGTCAAAGTTCAAAGAAGTTCAAGTTTATTCTACAGGTTTATTCTGAATTGTCAGATTTACACTTCTGCTTTAATCCTGTTTGATCTGACATGCTCATCCTTCTTCAACCTCTTAGATTCTTCAGTTTCCATGTTAAAGGTACCCTGTGAAGTTTTCTCATTCATCACTTCCAACCTCCAGTTTGTCACTTTCGACTCCAAAACTGCGATCTGGTTTCTCTCTCAGCCTGGACTATAGACTGTACTGTACTGCCTGATCCAGGGTGGAAACAGATATCCTGCTCCCCCACTGCCCGTAAAGTGGTGTTTGCCAACCAGCCAGCTCCATGCAAGGACTGCTGGGTGTTCACTGGGCAGGTGGCTGCTCCACAATCGGTGCTGGGCAGTGAGGCTGTACAGAGGAGGACCGCTGTGTATTTGAAATTGCCATAGTCATAGTCTAGCACATGCTACCACATCAGGAAACATGAAGGCTATCTACTGAGGGATTATTCCCCTCAGCTGAAGGATATTTTATCTTCACTGTAAAGAGGGCTTCAGTTTGTGATCATCAGTGTCCTGCAGTTAAAGAGGGAGTGGTGGGGGAGTTCAGACAGTTCATTCAACTTAATTTAGTTAACAAGAAAAATAAACAAAAGAGAGATGAAGTACAGTATGAGGATGTGGAAGAATATTTAATAATCAGTTACATGTCAATATTTAATCAGAGACACAATTGCATTGCCAATGAATATTAGATTAGAAAACACAACATTAACCCAATTTAATGTAACTTCCAGGAAAAACCAGGCCCACTTCTGCTCTTTAATGTAAATACAGAGAAGATGAATATGTTTTGAACAGTTATGGATCATGGCATCTATGTGCAGCTGTGACTGTGATTACTGCTGTTGTTACTGCTTGCATTGACGATATTCCAGCTTGATCCGGATGCCTTCTACTGTCCTGATGGTATGCACCCATGTAGATCGGGGGCCAAAATGTTCTCTACACCCATAAACAAATGTCTTCAAATGTAAAGTCATCCAGCCTCACCTGTTAAAGCTATTCCCATTGCTACCAGTAACAGAGTCTCCTGCCAGAGACACAGCTGTACAGTGAATGCTAATAGTCTGCTCCCTATCAACCTTGCTGTCTCCCCTCCCAGTCTGTTCCACATCCAGCATCTCATTCTGTAGTGTTTGGGTGGTTTAATGTCAGGTCACTCTTGTCAAATCAGTTCACACATCACATTCACTGAGACTTTGATGAAACAAGTCCTCCTGGTTTGAAGAATTTCAACCAGCAGAGGTTTTCAGGTTTAGACACTTGCTATCTGTCATGCAAGGGTAGATGGGAACTGTAGTGCTTTTATATGTGTCCAGTGTCTACAGTGTAGTTTACTACTCAAGATCACTCCATGCAAAGCTTCACTGTATGAATGTTAATAATGGCAGAAAATAATGACAATTCCAAAAAGTCAATTTAAGCTCAATCTGATCACTAGAGAGTGAACTGTTCAGAGTTTATTATGAAGAAAATGTTGAATGCATGAATGACTTCAAGCACATCTTTGGGAATATGTGTCTTTAGCTTTGTTGAACTGTGGAGATGATCCTTGTCAAGCAAGTAATTCTAATTGATTAAAACTTAGAGAATCCTCAACCATCAAGGTGGTGATCAGAAAAGGCCCATTGAATCATTATATGAGCTGTTTCCAAAGTCAATGACTAATCTGTTTTGTCATTTAGGTATGAAGACTTGTTGTCCCAAGAGCAAATCTTAATCCCTATATGGTCTGTCTTCACTATTGCACGTTTGTTCCCAGATGAGACTCACACTTCATACTGCAGGAAGATGTTGGTGGTCCGGTGGAAAAGCCACAGGCGTCGTCTGTCATCAGTCGACCTCTGCGAGGTGCAGGTGCCTCCAACACATCCCCGCTACAACCCACAAACACCCACCAAAAGAAGTGTCCTGAGTAGGCTAATGAAACAAAATGGCAAGGGCATGCATTCTGTACCACAGGACACAACACACAACACACACACACACACACTGCAGGCATTATCAAAGCAGCCATGATTTTATCTTGCAGTTATACAACATGCAGTAAATATTGTCTTCTTTGTGAATTATGCAGCCTGTGAAACGACTGAAAGGACTCACTGACAGTGCACAAAAGACCAAACTAACACTGCAGCTTTAAAAACCCACCAAGTGTATTTGACTGAACAGGATGGTGTTCCACTGCTTATAAATTCAACTTTTCATTTGTATGATAACAGTCATGTTATTTTTCTGGACGTTTCAACCTCATCTAATAATAATACTTCGTAATAATACGTCTATTCAAGCCTTTGACGAATGGCAGATATATAGGATGCAAACATTTAGATAGATCTCATACAGAGACCTGTCTGTGATGCACAGGTTAAAGTACAGTGAGTAGACCCAGTTCAGAGGTTAGTGTCAGGTCACTCAGCCAAACGCGCCTCTGTGGCTGTGATTGCAGCAGACTGTGTGCGCAGGCACACGTCTCCTCTGGATCCTCTCTCACGCGTCCGCGCGGCTCCGCGCCGCTGCTGCGCCCGTGCGCCTCTGCCTTTTCAGGGAGGAGCGCACCGCGTCCGGCTCAGTCGCTCAGTCGCTCAGTCCCCCGCGCTTCACGCGGACCTCGTCCTGCACCGGACACCGTAGAGACAGCGGACCTGTTCCCAAGTCTGGAAATTTAACAGAAAAGTCATTTCTTATTCGGGAAGACTGGTCGCATCATTGGACATAGTTTGACTTTTTAGTTTTCAAAGTGCGCCAACCTTAAAAATGTCATCGCACAGCGTGTTCATCTGCGGAGGCTCGTGTTTGACGCGGACGGCCACATTGCTTCACTGGGGTCTGCTCCTGCAGCTGGCGGTGTGGGGGACGGTGAGTCCGCTGACACTCAGGTTCACCTAGTGGGTCTGCAGGACGAGGCTTAGGAACACTTGGTGCGTGTGCTCAGATGTAGGTCGTAGCATCTGATTTTACTTCACTTACTTTGTGGAAAGACCTCAGTCTACATGTTGCTGTGGGGGCCATCATGTGCCAGTTATAAAACTGATGGGAGATCCAGGTGACGGGTATCATCACATTTTATTAATCCTGGCTTTGACAGCCAGAAACAGATTAGTTCAAAGATACAAAATGACTCATTCGTGCGCTGGTGAATTATAAAGATGACTGAGAACTCCAACATCACAGACAACCAATCTCTCCTCATTTAATATTGAATATTGGAGGGGGCTTGTTTGCAGTATATTTCCTGGCTTACATTACATTTTCTTTGTATTGTATTTAGCCAAGACTGCACAAGTGTCACTGCCCATTTAGGCTGTATATTTTTAACATGTTTAATTCTGTCCATATACCTCCCATGAGGGGTCATGGTGGAATGAAAGGGGGGAAAGATCCATTTCGATTTTATGACTTATAGATTTAATACCAAGCAGTTTTTAAACCATTTATGTACTATTTTTATCACTTAGATTGCTATATTTTACTGTGTTGGTCCGTTGCTGATGCATTCCACACAAATTCTGGTGGAAAAATAAAGTTATTTGAATGTTGCATAACTCATTGCACATTCATGCAGTTTACATTAGTGGTGGAAATGATCTCACCAACACAAAAAGCCCAGATGAGAAGCTGTTTTCTGCAGGTCTCCACCTGCTGCTCTCCTGCTGTCTGACCAGTCTCAGCTGATTATAATTACCTGATGGATTAACGACTAATTTCTCATGTGTGGTGTGATCATGTCTTTTAGCTGTGTTATTGGCTATTCTATGTGGTGGTTTAATACCCCAGGCTTCTGCAGTATTGGCTTGACTTTCGGTGTCCTGATAAGAAAATTCCTGACCTTTGATGAATGAAACATAAACATGAGATAAACTTCTGCAGGAGCCTGTGATGAAAACACACATATACCTCAAATGAATATGCAATGAATAGAAAAAAAAAGAACCAGTGGTGTCTTGTGTGGCTCCATTAACACTGGACACTCACTGGACTCTGCTGCCTTTGGCTCCAGACAGACAGCAGCAAAGAGAAAGCATTAATATTTTCTCTTTTTTCAGCATATGCACATATGCCTGTTTGAAATTCAAATAATGCAGACAGTTCAGACTGGAGAATATTCCTATTTTATTCGGTTTTATCCTTATTCGAGCTTGTGTTTAATGCCATCCTGAAGGCATTTCTTCTGCATCAGCTGTGTGCTCACCTGAGGCTTTATCAGAGACCAAATCATGATGGAGGACTTGGTTGTGTGTTGCGAGGGCAGTTAATGATCGTGTGTTGTCCCTTCCTTTATTAGCTGCTTCCTCCAGAGACTCTGCTGCACTTCTGATTGTAATCAGGACTGAAGGTGCTCGTTTTATGTGTTTTCATTATGCATCACTGATATTGATACCTGCAGGATGGACTTAGGGCCACTTATTGACATGCAGGATCACTCTAATTGCATGTATAGGGCCATGGCAGGACTGATTTAGTGTGCACACAACCAGTCTTTATTTTCTTTATTTTATCCCTTTGTTAATGTACTGTGAGCATGTTTTTTTTTTTTACAATTGTCAAAAACAGGGGTACAAATTCCCTCATAAAGTCATTCCCTTATGTTAACCAAGGCAGTGGTATAAGTGAATGTTTATTGGAAGAAAAAATACACAATATGAAATAATCCAATTGATTGTATAAAAGACTTCTGGAGAAATGTTGGGCTCTTTTACTTAAGTGAAAGCAGCAGTACGACACTGTATAACTGCTCTATTGCAAGTGGAAGTTCTGCATTTGAGACCTTACTTAAAATGGCATTAATGGACTTTCAGGGACATTTGTAGGCAACAGTACAAGCTGTAAACACAACACTGAGACAATATTTGTTGTCATTTGCTGCAAAGTTGTTGCAGCAAATGTATTAGCAAACAGGTTCCTATTTGCACTTCCAGCAGACACAGGGTAACATTAGCATTCAGCTAAAACTTTGTTTACAGCAGATAAATGTCCAATATTCACTCCCCTCTTAGCTCTGGTTTGGTCTCTGGCAACAATATGCCACTATGCTCAGCAGCTAGTAGCCTGCTTTGTATGTGTGTAATTTGGCGCTTCAGCAGGTAGTGTACGGTGGGTTTTATGAAATCAGTTGCCTGTTGCGACTGATGACGGTTAATGAGAGTGGTTAGATGAACCCAAACAGTAATGTTGAGGGCCGTAAAACCAGAACAATTAACTGAAAAACGCTAAAATACGCATATAAAAATACTGACCATGCTGTGGAGATGTTTGTTTCTCAAGTGCACAGGCATGAGCGATGCACGAGTGATGCCATACGCGCTCCAACGCACCAAGAAACACAGCCGTGCACCAACAAAGGCAGAAACCAAGAGTGCTTGCCAGTAAACACAGATCTAAACAATGAAGCTTTCGAACTTTTAAGTAAAATCTGCTTTGCAAGGAAGGAAATACATTTGAGACATTTGTTATAGAGCTGCGGCACCTTTAAGTAAAAGTAAATGAATGACATTAGAAAACCTTACTTAAAGTATCAAAAGTAAAAGTACGCCTTTTATACATTAGTTATATTAATGCATTAATATTACTTCTGCATTGGTAAGCATCATTTTTAATAAATGTTTTCAATAATTGAATTTAATTTAATGATAATTACAGATAAACATAGTGTAATAAAAACAATGACGATATTGTCACTGTTATATGTGGAGTACAAGTATACAGCAGCATAACTTAAAAGGACTCAAGGAAAGCACAAGTACCTCAAATATACACTCATGAGGATATTCTGCTGCTTGTAGAGTTGAAAAAAAGGACACTCAGGTTTCTCCTCTGATTTTCAACAGAAGGCACTTGCAGAGTTTTTGAGTCCTGACGTTTAAAGACACACTCCCCTCTGTCTCCAGCCTGAGGCAAGCCGTAAAACCTTAAAACCAACTCGAAAGGCCACAGGTGACCAGTGCAAAGGGGTCAGCGTGGAAGAGATGTGCTCCGCTTTGTTTAGCTTTCCTAGTGGCTGAATCTTTTCCCAAATTGAAGGCAGGTAGTTTGTATATTATGTCATAAACCGAAGTATCAGACGAGCTGTGAATTGTGAATTGCTTTGACCTGGAGATTGAAAACATTAAAGGGCCGATAATAGACACACCCCACACACACATACAAACACTCTCGCTCTCTGAATACATGAGAGACCTGGTGATTACCTGTCCTTTGTATCTCTGTGAAATTTTTGAATGTAAATGGTTGCAGCGAGGTAAAGGTTGGCTGCAGGCGACCGGCGCCCTCTGATAATGACCCAGTTAAGACAGTGATTGAATTTAAATGACAATTACAGCCACGCAAACTGTTGCCATTTGGATAGAGGCTTCCAAGAATTAAAGTGCATGCATAAATGGCACTCACACACACACACACACACACACACACACACACACACACACACACTGATTCTGTTATTCCGTGCCTATGAAGTTGAGAAAGCATCTGCCAGGCTCTGAACCACATTGTGTTGCTCCATCAGACATCGTGTTGTGCTGCTATCTTACTTGCATAAAGGAGGTCTGTTCCATAAACCTGCGGGGCAGATAAGACTGTGATGTCTTGTGTCACAGTGAGGCTGCGCTGCCAGATCGAGTTTTCCAGCTACACAGACTCGCTTGTTGCTACTGCAGGTATAAACTATCCATGATGTAGGAGGTGATGGGCCACCCAGTCAAAATGAATTGTGTAAATATTTTGCCTTTTTACAGTAAATTCTCCTCATGTCATGTGTTTAGGGGGCACTGTGGGTTTACCAGATTATCCTTTAAATAGAAATTGAGGGGATTTAAATTAGAATTGTTGGAATGGGGGGGGGGTTACTTGACAAGAGAGCCTTTGTCATTGTTCATGTCGCTCTTACAGAATCATCCAAGGATATTAGCTTGTGTTATGTAAGCAACTGATGGGGCTATTTATCAGCAAGCCTGGATTTACTGTATAAGGCAATAGAGTTGTAACCTCCAGAAGGGTGCAGACTAAATTTTGGACACAAGATAAAACAAAATTCTGCTACACAAAATTCTCACTACTTTCAACTTCTGCTTATGTGCCTCTTGTTATTACTGTTTAGTGTAATCTTGTATTATTTTAACCTCCAAAGTCCACAGTGGATCATAATATTTAATCAAAACCAAAATGTAAAAATAGATTTTAAAAATCTGCAAAAACAAATAATCCAGGCAGCAATTGCTTTTCCTATAGAACATGTAAAACCACTTTTCGTTTCTGTCCAATAGCAGTGAGTGTCTCCCCTCGTGTTAGTCCTGGGCGCTGCAGCGCTGTGACGGGATGAGGTGAAATGTCACGCTCACCTGCAGTGTCTCCATCTGTCCGACAGGCAGGTGCTCTACCTGTGATGGTTCACACATTTCCAACCCAACACACCGACCGAAATCAATTACACACCCTCAAATCCATTATAGGGATTACTTCTCACTCCTTACAGCAGAGTAGATCAATTTTGTTGCATGATTGCACAGAATTAATTGAGCTGCAGGGTGGAGATGCTGCTGCTGGAATATATATGTATATATATGGCATAGTGTATTTGAACTGATGCATCGTCTAAGACTATTATAGGCCTGTCTGGGTCTGCAGGTTTCTGTCCACCTCTTCCCATTTCTCAGAAGACGTGACAGGAAGTGCAGGCAGAGGAGCTTGACAGTAGGTGTCAGGACTTTAAGAAGAAGTCGCACTCCCACGTTTCAGCTGTTGGGTGATGATTACCCTGCAGAGGTTCATCAATGGTGGAGAACCACCAACATCTTCTGGGTTTTCAAGTGGGATGAGACGTGGGGCAACGATAAGTATTCACCGAAGGTTAGATTAAAGTCACATGAACGTTACAGAGCACACAGAGCAACGGTAAAATCATAAAGATTGATCTATATCAAAAACTGCATACTTTTTATCAATAGCAATGAAGTAATATTGATAATAAAAGGAGTTTGACGGAATTTTTAATGCAGTCACAAGGTCATAAAGGACATGGCTGACAGAAACACACACTTTCTGCTTTTTAGTGGCCTTATGTTTGTGCCTGTGGACAAACTCTGGTGGCCTTGGTGAAAAACTTTCAGGGATGAGTTTAAAGCTGAAATGTGCACCTTTCTGTGTTCTGCATCATGTGTGAATGCCTGCTCTTCCTTTGGTTGTTCCCACACTGTGAAGGCGTATATAAACCAACGTCTACGTTTGTCCTTCTGGCTTCTTTGCTGAATCAGATGCTTTTACAGCAGCTGAATGTGCAAATCGGCCACGCTTGCAAAAGATGAATTGTAGGCCAGCTACCAAAGTCTATTCGATTTTCTTTTGCATTAGTGTGTTGATTTAATGTGTGAACCTACAAAAAATGCTTTGAGATGGCTGTGAGGAAACATTATTGGCATGGTAATGTGATGAACAGTAGCACACAGTTCAAACAGGGATGAATTTATAAATTTCAGCTCTAAGTAGCTCTTTGTTATACAATGACATTTTTTTTAAAGGAAGTTTATGAGTTTATATTGCTCTTACTGGTGCCATAACACCTTTGTTGTGCTTTGTACCGTTAATTCTATTTCAAAGGAATAACTGTTGTTTTTGATTTAATAACATTCATATCATCCTAAATCATGTGCTGTTATAGAAATGTGTCTGTGTTGAATTAATAATGTGGTGTCATCCTTTCCATTGTTTGGCTCACACATTATTCCTCAGTGATTCCTGCCCACCTCTGGTATCATCAGTATAAACACTGCTCATGTGGCTGTCCCCTAAACCGTGCATCGTCTCGCGGAGTGTCTTCATGTGTAACTCTCCTCTGGTGTTCTGTCTGTTCTTAGACAGAGGCCATGCACCCAGACTGTGCCCTGGTGGTCCAGCACATGAAGGCTCAGGAGGAATGCAACCAGATCCTCAAACGGGAGGAGAACAACCGCTCCACCAGGACAGGTCTGTGTGTGTTAGTATTTAACACCATTGATGAAGTCCATGTGGCGAGGAGGCCGTGCAGACCATCATGTACATTCAACCAGATTTTGATATCTAGATTTTTCTTTCTTTTTTCATATTATTTTATGTATTATATTTTAGAAATACATTTTGTAGTTATGGCCACCATATAACCATGAGAACATACTCTCATAATTATGTCACATATCATGCTTCAAGAAGTCATGCACCCCCTTTCCCTGTGGTATTGGTTTCTTCCAAAAGTTGCAGGATGAAATGAAGGAGCCTCTGCAGCAGCATGCACACAGCACTCACTCTGCTGTGCAACAGTGCAGGAGGAGATGTAGGCTACAGCTTAACGGTGTGGTGCTGAAGTGGTTAGAGAAACATCGATCCCTTTTTAAAACATGTGAAAATGAAATGCAATTAAGTGTGCAATTATACATACTTAATTGCATTTGAGAGACACAGGTATAGTTTGCTATACAACAACACAACAACCACAACTCCTCTACGACTACTACTAATGATAATAATGATATTAATAATAATAAAAGCTCACAGAGCAGACACTGCTGTGTGATGTCAGCACAGTCTCGTCTGTACTCCTGCTGTTTCTTCTGCATTGTGTTTGAAATGCAGCTGTTACAATGTCGGCAGGTTGCTTTCCTCTGTGGTTTTATGATCTATGCTCTCTAAATGAATTTGCATGTGGATCTGGTCTTTTTATGTGAAGTCATGCTCCCTAAAGTTGCTGGATGAAGCAACAAGAGCTTCTGCAGCTGTGTAGAAACTCGTGTAGAAGTCAGTGATTAAGGTTCATTTTCAGTAACTATAATAGCACAAATACATGAAAATCTCTATATAAATCTAGAATATTTACCTTAATACAAAGTGTTTTTTTGCAGAGTAAGTCATTTTTTGGTGTATTGTCTCTTTATTTTATACATTAGATGTGCTTTGACTTGACTGAGCTAAATGAATTGATCAAATTGTACAGTAAGTGTACTTTGTAATATTTTAGGACATTTTTGAAGACTTTTTAAGGATTGCATAAAAATCAATTCAAACTTGAATCTACATCATTCTTTGCTGGCATTCAGAGGTTACATTAAGGCTGATGTGTGCCGTGATGCTCCTCATCCATCTCATTGACTGACCAACCCGTTCTCACTCCCAGCTCATCACATACAGACGCTTGGTCAGGAACCCTTAGCTCACTTTTTAAGGCACTGGTAGCTAGTGCCTTTCTGCATCAGCGCAACTAGATTGTAACTGTACTTGTGTGTTACATAAAGGAAGGAGAAGAGAACGTTGTGTTTAAGCACAAAGACAGAGCTTGTGTAATATGTACAAAGAAAGACCTGAAAGCACCAAAAGAAATCAAACATCCATATCTGTCAGAATGCTCTTACGATTCTTCTGTCAGTCTCCATCTTGCCCACAAACTATTAAAAACACTTAGCAACTTGATTCTTCAATATTATAATGAAACGCTGAAAACTAGTTCCCAACAAATGCTCTACTTCGTCCTGTTTGTGTAAGGTATCACAAACTGCAGTGGCCAGCTGTGGAAATTACTGAGCCTTTTTTTTTAATTCTCAGAAAATGTCAGAAAGTGTTGAAACAGACAATGTTAGTTTTGTTTGTTGCTTTTTTTCATGTGACTTTTTAATAAGAAATTATGGAGTTTACGGCACAGGTTGGTCATTTCACTTAGAATCATTATAGGCTGAAGGGCCACTTGTCCTCCTCTTCACCTACTTCAGACGGTGTTAAAGGGAGTGAAAGGCGTTGGAGCTTCGACAGTAAATGTCAGGAGTTGAGGACAACACCAGTGAGCCCCTGTGTTTCTTCCCTCCAGAGAACTGAATTCTGTATAGAGGTTTCTCAATAAAGGATAACCACTGGGTTACAATCACCAGCAGTCGAACTTCTCAGAGAATCAGACCATTTTGATCTCATCCAACACATGAGAGACAACTCTCAAAATTCAATAAAAAAAATGATCTAATGAAAGAGGACACCCCTACTTTCTGTCCTAGACAGTGTTTTTCACTGGCTCTGTGCTAAAATACAGCAGCTTCAAATGCCAACGAAAGGCAGCATTTGAAATATTCAGACCTCAGTACTGAGAGACCATAATATGTGGCATCAGTAG
Organism: Chelmon rostratus; assembly: GCF_017976325.1. NCBI lineage: Eukaryota > Metazoa > Chordata > Actinopteri > Chaetodontiformes > Chaetodontidae > Chelmon > Chelmon rostratus. The sequence goes on from NC_055661.1 coordinate 4,693,850, forward strand.
TGATGCACAAAGTGTCGTCTGTTATGCACTGCTGTGTTATAACTGTGTGTGTGCGTGTGTGTGTGTGTGTGTGTCGGGGGGGCAGCTTTCTCTAAGACTGAGCTAGTAGGCCGTAATTATTATGGTCCCACACTAAACAGTGTTCCCCATCATAATCGTACAGGCACTGATGAAGTTCGAGAGAGGAGAGAAGATGAGAGGCTGCTGTCTATAACCAAAGAATGATGAGAGCAGATGATGTCTATTACCGTCTGTAATCAAATGGGCCAACGGATGCTGAGAGTCTATGGGATTAAAAACTAGAGTGTGCTGCTCTGTATGTTGCACTACGTAGATTAATATATTTATTCACTATTGTCAACTAAATAGACCTGAGGCACGTATGTACGCTTCAGGTCTCAGTATTTTTTCCTTTCAGCCAAGTGACAACACTTCTGAGAGTTTAGAATGTGTATAGATTATGAATGTGTTATAGAGTATGGATCAGACTACACTGTATGATTAAACCACACGCCTTTAACTCACACCTGCATGTGAAGCTCACTCCATCGCACAGAGCCGGGTGCTGGATGCCTTCTTGTAGCTGATGATTGCGACTGTTTAATCAAGAGCGTAGCAAGCACATTTGCTTCCTGTTACCAAATTACTGTCCTTCACTCGGCAGGGCTGCCAAAACAATCAGGGAAACTAATCAGGCGAGGAGATGTCTGGATTAAAGGAGCCGAATGGCCAACCTGGCCCTGTTTCATCTCCGCAGCTCAGGTAGAAGGTGAGCCAACTGAATGAGAGGAGATTCATCCATTATTCTCCCTTCACTCCCTCAGGAGAAAAAAGTCAGGCACTGGAACAGCTTGTCCTTCAGGAGGAGCTTCATTTTCCATCTGAGATGCTGTCTGGAAGCGTGTCGATTACTCTCGAAATATGCCTTCTCTTTGTTTTCATGTGTTTTGAGTTATGTGACAGGGTCATTCCAGACAGGTAAGCTCCACTCTGAAATGCTTGATGAAAGCTACACAGTCGGAGAGACAATCATCGGCTCGCCAGTGGGACTGCCTGTGCACGACACAGCTGGCGCCGCTCAGAATTAATTGCATCGCTTGTTGGCCTTTCCTGTGATCATCCAAGGCAAGGATGTGGCGGTTAGCGTTTGCAGTGGCAGGTATGAGGTGCGTCAAGCACGGACTGAACGCTAACTGAAGTTGAGGCACATCTTCGCTTCTCCAGTCAGCTGTTACAAAACCAGACTGTCAAGAGGGAGAAACAGTCCCAGCTGATCCGGTCTGGTCTCGCCAGTGGCTTAACCAGCCCGCCAACCACACACTCGCAAGCGTTGACTCATTCAATCAAGCTTTATTTGTATAGATTTTGCCAGAATAGGCTCTGCAAAAGTATTATGCTGGACCCCTTAACAAACACATACACAAACAGTAAATCTTTGTTAAATAAGCAACGCCATTAACGCAGCTCAGAAGGAGGAGGGTGGGCCAGAGGAGCGAGCGGCAGCAGCTAACGGTCTTGGCCTGAGTGTGTAAACAGGGTGATAACGAGAAGTGTCAGGTTAAAACGCCCATGCTGTACACCTGCGTGATTAGAATTGGATGCTGATTATCAGCTAGTAGCCAAACAGCTGAAGAATGAGCCACTGATAGCGAAGCATGAATGAATCAGCCAGCGCAAGGCCAACTTCAGTGCTCTCCCTGAACTCATGAGACACAGAGCGCCTTGGGGCAGAGGTCTTCACAGGTTGATCCCAACTCAGGACCCAAGACCTGAGGACCCGAGACTTGACCTGGGATCCGTTGGGGTTTGGATCCACGCTTTATGTGGTCAGCTGGGTTCTCGTTCTATTACTGCAGGTCCCGGGTTCCCGAGAAGACCAGCCAATGCATAGACAGTGTTGATTATAACGCTGCGTGTGTGTGTGTGTGTGTTCTGTAACTTGAAATGTTGAAACATTAAATTATGGGCTGGAAAATAAGGTGAGAAACCATAAGAGTCACAACAGTCTCGTCTTGGAGAGCACAGATGATAGCAAATTAATGCAAAGGTTAGCAACCATGGCAACGCACAAGTAATTGTTATTATAGTTCTAAAGGGCAAACAGGCAAAACTATCTTTATTATGCTAGATCCAACAAAACTGCAAAGCTGATTTGAAACGAGTCACGAGCACAGGGGAGAAGGCTACTGACGTTACAGTAGGTAAGTTTTGTTTTGATAACTTGTAAAATAATAACATGTTCATAGTAATCAGCTGTGAAATGCTGCTGATGGGGTCCGGGTCAAACAATAGATGGGTCTGGTTCGGTTTTGGATAGTGAGTCTGGGACAAGCTTCTCTTCCTACGTTGTAGGTGTAAATATATGTATATAAGTGTAATGACTATTTTGCTTTAAGAAGAACATTATCAAGTCTGTTTCAAGCCCAACTCTTGAAAGGAAGCCTGACTGACAACCCAGCTTGTTTGGTTAGCAGAGATTTGGAAGTTGTTCACATCAGTCCTTAGTTACCCACCCAAGAACACCACTCTATCCATGGTTCATGCTGCGACTAAAACACTGCAAAGATAAACAGTAAAACAATGGAAAACTAATGCACACCGAAACAATTAGTGCATGGACATTCAAAAGAGTTAGATGTGCTAGGTAGGTAGGTAGGTACAATTGTAGATTGAAGCATGAGTGAATGAATAGAGTAAAAGTAAAATCAAAAGAAAATAAAACAGTTAAAGAAAAAAGCAATGAAAGATAATATCAAGCATTCAGAGAAAAAACACAGACAACATGAGAGCAGGAACTGCCCGGGAAGCAGCGTCTGGAGGGATAAACTGGACAAAGGAAATGATGGCACGCACCTCACTGATTGTGAGGCCACCTTTAATGAGCTAACAGCCATGAATATTCAGGCTTGTTTTGCCACAGCTGTCCTGAGGAGAAGTGTCAGGGTCGCGTGGGTCAGATCCTCAGTGCGTCGCTAACCAAAGTGTTGTGGGCAGTGCAGGTGAGAGCAGGATCTAGTAGAGGTGGGAAGGAAGTATTGTAATCGGTCATTTTAAACTGTAGGTCTTCCTCCATTTTTAGGAGATTTAATGTTGACTTAATTACATTTCAGACATGGGGTGTTGTACATGTCACTCCTGTATTTATCTGTGCGTGTAGTTACTTTGATTTGGGTTTATTACAGCTTCGCCTTAACATCAGTGTTTTTGGATAAAAATAGGTCTATGTTTTGACTTGTCCTAGACACCTGTTAGGTGTAGCTAACAACACTGATTATGGCTCTGTTCCATTTAGACATGGCTCTGCAGGGGGACACCTGAATGGACTGCAGCCATGATTCATGTTATTGTTTCCACCTGAGGGCGGAGGTCAGCAGGACCACTGTGAGAGAGGCCCGAGCTCTCCAAAATGTAAATAAGAGGCTTGTTTTGACCATGATGACTTAATGCATTTTAGATCTTATCAGGTGGTTTTAGAGAATTTACAAAACTTACAACAGAGCAAGCAGTCCTTCAGCTCCGGCAGGGTTCGACCGACATATCCGGCACCTCTGACGTCATTTTCAGGCAACGCTGAGTTTGCTAGTTTGTTCAGTTGGCTTATCTTATCAAATTCACAGGGAACTGCAGTTGATATTGAGGTATTTTCATGCAAGGGCGAATTGCTGTTTAAATAAGCAAAAGCACACAAGGAAATGGAAGTTGAGTGAGAGTAAAGTGTGTCATCGCTCCTTGAGTCATTGCTTTCCTTGGAAGGGTAGGAGCAGAGTTTTAGCAGTGGCTAACATAGCCAGCACAGTCAGGCCATCTTCACTAGTCTGCATCTGCTTAAACTGCACGATAAACTCGTCTCTCGAAGGAAACAGCAAAAAAACAGCAAAAAAACAAAAAACAAACTGAAGCTCATACATTTCTTACCTCTGTGCACACAAATTACAATAATGAGTTCACTTGAATTGCTTAATTTGTGCCTTAATTACTTGTGCATGAAGTAAGAGAATTTACAAGTGTCTAGCCGCTGTATCTTTCTACTGACGTAACCAAATACTGAATGAATTCCTTCATGTTATGCACTTAGATTGTAACATTAAATGATGCTTGGTGCTTTAGCCAATCAGGCCAGGTTGAGCTGTTGTCAGTTACACATGGCTGTGTAGCACAATAAGCAGTGAAAATTGTCAGGCCATGAAAAATCTAATCCAAAGGAAGTTTGGTACAGTTGTTTTTGATTTTGGACAGATATTAACACATATATTAATGTTTGTGGGATGTTTTAAAATGTCAGTTATGGTGGTTCACATGCTCTGTTAATTCTGTTAATTTGTGCAATGAATTAGCCAAGAAGATTAGTCATTTGTGCACACAGGCAGGTTTAGAAACTGCAGGACTGAGGTTGTAAAGAAGGGAGTTTGTTTGTAAAATCAGTGAAAATGTGTGGAAAAACTCACATTTAAAGGTTCTTCTCCACCAGTCATACATCCTTTGCACCTCTTTGTATGTCTCTGCAGCCATTCTGCCGCCATTTTTAGCTGCTATGTGCCTTTTTGTGGTCATTTTGTGTCTTTTTCAGTGACCTTCTACAGGTAAAACAGAAAAAAGAGTATCTTTTACCTTTTTTAAACCTCGATACTTCCCATTCAGATTAAAAATCTCTCGTTCAAGGCAGTCCTGGCCAAGATTGGCAGCAGCACAAAGTAAGACTGTTAGTTGAAAAACTGAAGATGACATGAGGGGCCCCCGCTCCAGTCAGTGCACAAAAATGATCAATTCAACAGCATGAATATATAAAAAGCCCTGCAATAATGAAATTATAGACATATTGAATTAGTATTTTTCTGAAACAACCTGGCTCAGTTTGTTTCTCCAACTGGAAGAAAAAGCAACACAAAACTATTTGAATCTCCCAACAGAATTTGAGATAAGTGGTCCAATTCATTCCATCTGTTCTCGAAACATGAAAAATTCCAACCAAATTTAGCTTTTAGCCATAAGGATAACTTACCTCTGCTTTTGATAACCACATTTTGCGTCATGAAAAGACAAAGTTATCTGTTACAGTGTGAGGTCAAACAGGAACATGCACCTGCAGATCCATTGGGACAAATTCATCCTAATTCATCAAGAGCAGAGGAATCGATCAGATGTGACTGAATGATTGAGGCACAGATGGGTGGGATGAAGAGCGGTGGCAACCTGCGATACGGCTCATGAAAGAGTGATTGGGAAATTATGAGGCTTCGTAAAGGCGATGTTACAAAAGACTGCACAAGAGGTAGAGGCTACTAATGGATAAAGACTGGATTTACAGAGTGGTTATATTTGACTGGAATTGGTAAAAAGCAGCACAGAATACAACTTCAAAACAGGTACACACTCTCTCACTTCCACTTTGTGCCCTTTTGTCTTTCTTGATTTAACTGTGCAGTGGAGGGAGGGAGGGCAGATGTCTTTGTCGTCTTCGGGTTAATAACCTTCACACCTCCAGTCCCACAGGAAACACCAGCAGAGCAGCAACACGGGCAGTCAGTGACAGGGAGGAGATGAGGAAGTAGTACAGAAATGAACAGAGGTGGGGGGGGCGGGGGTTAAAAGTTGTGTCCATTTTCAAAGGAACCTTGTAATTAGAGTCATAGTGAGCCTCATGCATTTCTGTGTGAGCATGTGTGTGTGTGTGTGTCTGTTTCCACATGGCGTTCACGCTCCACTGTTGGCATTTCCACAGATCATTAAACACCACGACTGGGACGCTCTCTCCGTCTCGTTGTGACTGCTCGCAGTTGACGATTTCAGGACTAATTACGCAGACCAAATGCCAGAGTGGAAAGTAACAAAGTATATGTTATTGCAGAAATGATTGGTCTATGAACACATCACCATTAAATTAACCAACAATCATTTTAATAACGGGGGAATAATTAGTCACTTAAGTAATTTATCAAGCAAAAATACAACAGTTTTGAAGGTTCCAGCTTCTGTGTTGTGCAGATTTGCTGTTTTGACCTGTTTTATATAATATCTTTGGGTTTTGTACTGTTGGTTGGACTTAGGGCTTACTCACCTAGGACTCTAGAAAACTGGAAATGTCAAGATTATTTCTTATATGATGGTGACAATAGCAATACAGACAGGAAGCATGGGGAGAGAAAGACAGTTCTCGTTCTTTTCGAGGTTGTAAACAATACATTTAGTCGATCTTTTGTCTTAATTCCAGAATAATCACTGAGTCTTCTTGCAGTCTGCAAAATTGTAGCGTTAAGATTGGCTGTGTATATCACTTGATTTCAAATCTAAAGAATCACACACACACACACACACGGCCTTCAGTGTGTCGGTGCTGCTGCTGAGCGACACAAAGCAAAGGTAGCTGAAGAGGAGGTACACACTAAATCACGCTAAATATCTCATTCACAGAAATTCTTGTTTGTTGTTCTTGTTCCTAGGTATGAAAAACATTAATGTCTATTACCCCCACACTTGATTGACAGGGACCTGGCAACATAAAAAAACAACCCAACAACTGTCATCAGATTCTGATTAAAACGTTGGCAAACTGTGATTGGTGCACCAATGCATGAGTCGTCACTTTTTTCCATCTGAGGACAAAAACAGAAAAGTCTGACTTAAGCAGAAAGTTATATGTTGATGTGAGACCAATGAACAACATTTTCAGGGCATTTAACCTTTCAGAAGCTCCTAGCTACACGATATTTTGTATACACCTCGACTGGTGGCAGTTATGGCGGCACATCTGACAGTAAATTGTCCCTTGCTGGCCTGCAGGGCAGACAGCATCAACTGACTCTTCTGTCCAGGAGTTTAAAGTGGCCACCACCCTGTTTCATCTGCAAGGAAAAGTTTCTGTTCTGCAGTTCTCTGGACAGACCTGTCTGTGCATCAAGCATGATCTCAGATACTGTCACTGTCTCTGAAAGTCTGCAGCGAATGCACATGGTCAGGTGGACCCAAGACACAGCAGCCAGTGGCCGCCATGTTATGGGATGTGGAGACCACTTGTGTGCATATGCTACTTCTCGTTTCAGAGGAAAACAGCGTAATCTTATCTGCTGCACTCTGTCTCTCAGCTGCATCAAACCAGCTGCTCAATTATTATTCAGCAAAATGTGGGATCGAGATCTAAACATTCAGTTTTGCTTGGGTTATCAGTGCTAGGTGGCAGTGGGAGATGTACAGTTGTTGGGTTTGTGGAGCAGGAGGGAGATTAGATGAGAGATCCAGGGAGCAGACACGTGCGCTCAGTCAAAACAGAACATAAAACGAACTTTATGTTTCCATAATCTGTCAGTTAAACTACACAAGGACCTGGATTTCTGCTCAAGCTCTTCCTCCTCGTCTTCTCTGTTTCTCTGTCCACCTCTGCTTCTCCCTTGTCATGTAACATTGTTTATTAAAGGGTGGATATTGTGGCATAGATCTCAGTGGAGCCCTTTCTCCTCTATTATCTGTAACAATGTTACAGCAGCAGCAATGTACAAACATAAGACGAAGGCTTTATTGAACCAGGAAAGCACTCGAAAGTGAAGTGTGAGAGGAGCGTTGTAGCCAGAGGAGGAATAAATAGAAATACTGAGATATGGCCACACAGGTGAAGAGCAAATACAGGGCGCGTGTTTAGTCCGACGTTTGGTGAATCCAATTCTCATTCCCACGTCACGTCTGCCCCTCGGAAATGACAAAGCTTGCCTTTTGACTTGTTCCTGATGTTTATTGCAGATGACATAAATGTCAGCGGGGTAAATCCTTGTATAACTCCATGCTGCCACCACTCACACAGGACATAGGTTTGACCTGGTTTACCTGCCTATAAACCAAATTTGATGGCAGCTGTGTTGCGTTAAACACACACAATGATTTGTGTCTTGTACTAATGCTGTCTTGTATACCCATCACAGCCATGAGAGTTAAATCATCTTCTAAGCAGCTGTGTGTCTGTCCTATTGAAATTGTTAAAAAAGACGGTTTGGGACATTCGACAATCATACAAGTGGATACTGTACTGCAAGAAATATTATTATCAGTTAAGAGCCCTGCATGTGATCCAGTTCGCTGGGAGTCAACAGAGTGTGAGCCTACAATTCTTAGTGTTCCCCAGTAGTCATCCAGCCTCTAAGCCTGTTGGCCTCCAGCAGCTATCCTGTTTCTGTCCTGTCCTCTTCACCAGCCTCCCCTGGCCAACAGCCCTCCTCTCTCCTAGTTTCCAGCGTATACCTTGGCGTGCTAGAAACCAGCCTGCTGGCGACCAACCTTCACTCCATCCTGCTGGCTCCCAGCCCGCATCCCTGACAGCTAGCATTGGGTTATCAGGGTTAGGTGGCAGGGGGAGATGTACAGTTGTTGGGTTTGTCAGCTAGCCACCGGCCTGATTCCACCTCCAATGATTCCCAGTGGTCTCCCTTCTGGAGGACCTGGCTAGCTCTCAAAACAGCCCCCAAAAGAAAGCGACCTTCCCAACAGCGTCTCTTTTCTGCTAGACCCTGCTCTGCAAACAGACTCCATGCTCCTTGCCTTCAACCAGTTGACCAGTCAGCTAACTCAGAACTAACCAGGTTGCTGCCTCATAATGGTGCCTTTCAGCTGCCCAGCTCCTCATCCTCACCGCTGCCCAGCTCCTCATCCTCACCAGCCTGCTTGACCAAAGCCATGGAGTCCCTGCTGCCCAGCACTGTGGAGGTCCCTCTGTCCAGCGCCCTGCAGCCTCCCACCCTGCCCTGGCTGTGATCTGGAGCCTCCCTGCTTGGCTGCCTTGCCTTCTGCGTTCTGCATTTGATCCTTTCTGTCTCCTGCATTTGGGTTCACCTGATCCAAATGTGACTAAATCTTAAACAGTACCTGTTTGTTCCAATCCATGCACTGTTGTGAGCATACACGTTTGGATTTTGGGGAACTATTGGGCATCATTCCACTTTCACATCAAATTGTACAGACTGTTAATATGAACAAATATGTGCAAGAAGGAAAAAAAAAGAAACATTTGTTATCCATCCATCCATCCATTGTCTTCCGCTTATCCGGAGACATTTGTTATCCTCCAAGTATTGATTATATGTAGGAAATGTGGGGACTTCTGACAGCTCCAGTATCTCAGAGACAGAGAAAAGAACTACAGAGATGAAACAGGACTGCTGGCAGTTCCATGTAAATAAAGTATAAAAAATATGTTGTGACAACAAGGCTAGCAGTGTGGGTAGCCTTCTTGTAGTTATGTGTGAGTGCTTTCCTGTTCTTCCCATTCAGCTGGTAGTACAACACCAGCAGCACAATCACAATGTCTACTCACACAGACCACTGATCCAAACGATGTAACTGAGGACCTGGAGATTTGTTGAAAACGTGGAAAAAGAACAAGGCTTTGTGCTCAGGATGATTCCAGGAAGTTTTCCCAGTACAAAAATATCTAACCATTAACACCTAATGAGAAGCACCAGTCTATTCATCCGCTCTATTCTCCTGTCAGCTTTTCACAAGCTATGCTTTACTGTTGACTCTAGACAGCCTCTCAAAGGAAAGCACAGCGTCCTTTATGCTGCTACAGTCTGTGTACACACACATTACCTGGAGAGCCATTAGGCCATTTGCAAAAGGGCCTAATAATGTTCAATTTTCAATCAATGCAGCAGATGAAAATGTCATCAGCAGCTCGGTTTTAGTGTACAACCAATAACTAAGATGCGGGGCAAAAGTGTTCTAAAAAGGAGAGTTCAAAGTCACATTTATCCAGCGAGATGTTTGCCTCATCACAGCTTTGGCAGGGGAACCTTCGGCAACAGCCAAAAGCTGTGTTTTATTATGAATGAGTGGTGGCATGTCTCATGCACTGCTGTTTTAATTGACACTGGGCCGAGCAGCTTTGATGTATGAGGCGTTGTGGTGGCAGAGAGAGACGGGCTCCTCATTAACGCTCTCTCTTCCCCCTCTCCACGCCTCCTCACTCGCAGCGAAGGAGGCTGCAGGCAGAGCTTGTCAGCCATGTGAGGGGAGCGGTGGAGACAAAGCGTGGGCGGAGAGGAGGGCTGAAGACGTCACCAAATCAAACACCCCTTCATTTTCCCAGACTGGGGGAAACCCTTCCAAAAAAAAAAAAAAAAAAAAAAAAAAATACAGCACAAGTCTGAGTTTCTATAGAGACGAAATGATTCTTAATTAGATTTTTGAATCAGTGGTTAACATTAGCAAGTGCTGTAGCATTCAGAAGTGTTCAAAGTTAAACAAGGCACATTAAGCGCACTGCATAAAGAGAGAGGAAAAGAAAGGTTGACCAGTCCATCCATCAGGATTAGATCAGAAGTGCAACGGCCCGCAAGGGTTTTCTTCAACAGGCAAACTCAAGACGCTAAGGTTACACAAAAAATACAAACTAAAGGCGCTTAGGCTGAGAGAGAACAAAAATACAAAAAGGAAAAAATGGCAGAAGGCAATTTGGCAAGGGTAAGTAGCTCAGGCTAGCAAGACAAGGTTCACAACAAGGCATGAGACGTACAAGACGATCTGGCACAGGACAAAGGGAGACTATGTCTGACTATATATACACGAGGTAACAATGAACAGGTGGAGACAATCAGGGTGGGGCAGACAATCAGACAGGCGGGAAGGACACCAGGAAGTCAAGGGCCTGAAATGAGAGGAGAGTTAGGTTTTCACAATAAGACAGGAAGTTTACGACAAGACTTGACACTGTGAAGAGACACATCAGCAGACACGATGAGACATGACGAGGAAAGAAATTATTATGCTAAAACACGCATATAATCAGCACAATACCTAATGGAAACCAACAAGTTTTGAGGAATTTCAAGTTTGTTTTTTCTTGATTCTGGTACTGTACTGCCTCCTGCCAGTAGTGACACATGTATGTAGGAAATTTAAAACAAGCGGGTTTCCACTCAAGAGAAAATTTAAAATAGCATTCCTGCAGCAGGATTTATTTTTCACTCAGAAAATAAGGTTTTAGAACTCGATAGTTGACAGAAATGGCTTAAAAATGCAGATTTGTTTTGGTTCCAACAGGAATTCACTCAGTTCTGTAACTTACACCCCTGATTCAACAAAAGAATTACATTACCCTCCCTCTACTGAAAACAAATATACATACACTGATGATGAACCGCTGCATGATGATTCATAATGATGAGTTACAGTGTATGTTCTGCAGAGGCAAAATGTACCTGACCATCTTTTCTATTGTACTGCACTGCACTATGAGCTCATCAGTCAGTGAGTGCGTGCTGAATGCTGTCTTCTCGCCTCAGGTTGCCCAACAGCATGGGATGACATTCGTTGCTGGTACCGTGCTGAGGTGGGACAGGTGGTCAGCGTCTCGTGTGCCAATGTTTCCCAGCTGTTTGGCAACATCCAAGGTAAATCACTCACCTTTGACAAGCTGCGTCTTCATATATCTGATACATCTTTTGTGCACTCTTGCTTGTCGAACAGGCTTTGCGAGGAGAAAACTGTGTATTTCAGCTGATTTTTCACACGTCAAAAAAACATTTAAGCATAATTAACTTTTACTCAGTTCATCCATCTTTCAGTTTACAGCTAAGCACAGTGGCCAGGTTATATTTAGCGCCAGGACCAGTGTTATGCTTTCGCAGAGTGGTTTATGGCTTTTCTACACGGATCACGTGGACTCTATTCTCCTGACTGTTTCCTTGGCTCCACCTTCTCCAGAGCCTTGTCTCATCCAGCTGGCTGCTCTAAAGAAAATAAAATATGCTTAAAATCTCTCATGTATCATCAAATGGCTGGCAGACGGACATAGATGCAGCTGAGATGCTACAAAAATGTGTGTCTGGACTTTTGGGAGGCCAACGATGACAGAAAAATCTGTGTGCTGTCATAAACAGACCCAGTGGAAATGTAGAGGAGTGGAAGAAGAGGCAGTAACAACTTTATTCATCTGGTCATCTTGCCAACGTTAGCATTTCGCTCAATGCTAAACTGCTGTGCAGATTACAGCCCCACAGATCCGCAAGCATGGCTGTTGCTCTTAAAGCAACATTATGCAACTATATTTACCTTAGAATAACAGCTTCAAAATCAGTTTGATGGTTCACTGTCTTAGGGAGAATGGCGTCTCTTTCACTCGCACTGCGCCACCCAAATGCCTGTTGGTGTGCTATGTAACTTGGGTTGAGCGGCTGTGATCTCACTGCAAATGCTTTATGGCACCATGTCACACACCCACCAACTGTGGGTCATCAGCTTGCTCGGTATTCTCCGTGCAGAAGAGACCATAAGATAATCCAAGCCTCATACACCGTTAGCACTGCATGAATTATATGTTCTAATTGAGCAAACTAATGCAAGGCTGCAAACTGTTAATACTGTCCTGAACATTTTATTCAGCTGCACACATACTCTGCTTTCCAACGCTTAACAATGTATTTGGGCTGGAGACCCTAGCAGTATTTCAGCAAAATAAAAATGTTTCAGTTATACTTTGTGTTATTTTCATGTTCATCTTTGATGTTACAATAAATAAAACTATGCAGATTTGTCCAAACCTTTTGTAAACCTGCACAATATTTTTCAACCCTGTAAGTCGACATGGCACAATTCTTTGGCTCCTGACGCCGTCTCGGCAGGTTACAAATATTTCAGCTTGTCGACAAATGCACATGTACAGGAGTCCATGATGTGGTCAAGGCGAGATTTGTAGTTATGTTGGTGCTCTGAAACTGTAGGAACTTGCAAAAAATACAAATTCTTTCATAATAGGGCATAAATAACTTACTTATCTTTTGTGACTGTATGAGGTGCAGCATCCTCTCCTCACTGGATAATCAGCAAACACATTTTGTGGTGTCTGTAATAAATGCTGACTGATTCATCTGCCTGGCCCGTAAGCTGAATGAAGTTGGACACAGATATGCTACAACTGATACATAACAAGAAACTACAGTTTATATATGTGTGAGGTCATCTAAAACAGTGATGCAATTGCATAGCCTGTCCACTAGAGTGCATTGACAAGTTTATTTTTAATTTTGAAAGTTCAGTACAACTTAGTGACAATTATTTATTAACCAATGGAAAAAGCCTTTGTACGCAGCATGTGCTGCAGAGCTACAGGTGGTGCCAACTGACAATCACTAGATACTTGTTACAGATAAACTTAAGGGATCCTTATCTATATGTTTGATTATGCTATGCATTCACATTTTTCTAAAAAGAATATTGGCTGATATAGTGACTCCTTGAAATAACTTTTATATACAATCTGAAACAGCCAATAGTTTTGAAGGAAACTTAATGCAGACTGGAATAAGTTGTCTTTTCACATAAAAATATATTTGTGTTTCACCAAAATATCTGATCTTGCAAAACAATGTCTACGTGTGGTGACCACAGGATTATTGAACTTCTTATGGTTATGTTTAGGAGTTTACAGCTCTTGGTTATGGTTAGGGAAACACTGTGGTTTGGTTTAATACAGGAAGGTCCACAATATGACACATGTCAATCAACATTAACTGAAACCACAAACTCTGGCTAACCTTAACCAAAGTGCTTTTGTTGCTTAAACGGACCAAACTACAGAGCGGAGTCTGGATGTAAACCCCGCTCTCCGATGTCACAGTCGTCATGCTTGACACACTATCCATCCAAACCAACCCCACGTGACTTCAGTGGTACATAAATGTAAAGCTTCATTCAATCAAAACAACATTGCCTCAACATAATCCAGTCAGCAATTATGTTTGTCACCACAACATAATTTGGAAAGCAATTTATTACAATATAAAGCTCATTTCTAGGAGCCGGGGTTGAGTGTTGAAGCCGGTCAGGTGCAAGGGTCTTTATTTATTGTCCCTGTGTAGAAACACTGCTGGTGAAATCCAGACTCTTCCAGTATGTCAGTCAGCGAAGTCAGCTGAATTACTTTTCACTGAAGAGCCAGCAGCAGCAGGGAGGATGTGCAGTATGTGGGATGCTGGCTGTAGAAATGATGCACTTGACTGATTTCCAACAGCAGTGAAAATAAAGGCACAAAGTAGAGAAGAAGAAAAAAAAAACAGGAGCTCCTGAGTGGAAGTTAAGCACATAGTTTGTGTCAAGGGATCGGGAGGCGGAGGCTGCTGTTGATGACCTCATAACTTAGTGTTAGTGGGTTCCCGGACCCCGCTCGATTTCCTCCTCCACAGACACCCGGTTAAGTCAAACGCTGTAGCTGTGTGGATAGATCCGGCCTATCCAAACGGGAGGCTGCATGCAGAGAAAATAATGAATTGGAAAATCAAAGAGTTCACTGTACGAGCCAAGAGCATGAGGAAGGAATTGGCGCTGCTTGTTAAGCATGGCGGTGTGAGCACTAGTGACCTCCCCAGAGCCTCGGCCTTCAACCTCTATTCACATCCAACCATTCACCCACCGACGCTGCAGGCCTGCAGGCTCTACACAGCATGTTACACTGAGGCTAATGCAGCTGGATACCGGCAAAACCACCCACGACTCAAACCCCCACACTCTCCTCGGCTGTGCTGGGGAGCTGGTCAGGCATATTCACACCACGAAATCTGTTGTTTCACTGTAAACTTTTCATCCTCCCTCTTACAAACACAGACTCACGCTGAAAAGCTGACGACCTTGTGTGTGTCATGACCATCGTGGAGCTTGAAGAGTGAGCTCCGTCATTCTAACTTCAGGCCATGGTGGGAGAACACGGCTGCAGATTTGCTTCATTTAAATTCATCATCTACAGCCTTCACCTGACACAACTGTCAGTGTTACCTTTGAGGAAAGTGAGCAAAGTAAAAAGCTCACAATTAAAATGTAATATTTTTGCCATGCTTTTGGATATAGGTACATGCAAATGTATTCATTTGTATTTATTTATTTATTTGATGTGCACATAAGACATAGATTTAAGGGTTTAGACCCCAGCAGGAAATAGAGCACCATGGGAATCGGTCGTAAGGGGAATGGAGCTGGAGATCAGAAGGACTTCATGAGAAGGAAACTTCTGGTGGGAGGGTTTGATTGGAGATGGTCTCCCCAGTTGAGGTGGTGAAGGGGACACGAACATCACGGTGTCCACTTGCAGCTGAATGACAGCAGAGAGTGAGAGCATTTTTAAAATTTGACAGCTTACAGATGATTGGCTAAAGGTGAGCGTGTCGGCTTGTGATTGGACGAGGACAAGACTGAGTTTGTGGAGCTTAGAGGTGGCAGGAAACTACAGTGTGACTTAGAGGGCATGAACAACGAGATCGTCTTCCTGAGTGAACTTTCGCTAAGCTTCATTTTATTCTATTTTTCATGCAGTTACCTTCTGCTACGTGAAGCTTAATTTAAACACTGCTCAGCACAAGACGACCTTGTTTAATCTACAGTGATCAGTAGCTTGTTGCAGCAGAAATAACAACAACTCACCTCTGTCTGGTGAATGGCAACACTGTAGCAGTAATAATCTTTTTGTTGTGTAGTGTGCATGTGTGCACAAGCTTTAGTGAAGTGTCCTCTTCATAGGAGGTGTGTCTCCAGCCACGCATGTCATTAACCGGCAGATGGAGTTTTGGTCCGGCCCATTGAATCCTGATGAAGAGCAGTGGCCTTATTTCACTTCTGAGAATGTCTGTGCTCATGTGTGCAGATGTTTATGGCTTTGTCTGCAGAGAGAGACGAGGTGGTGTAGAGTGAAGAGTGGTTTTATTCTTATTATTCATCAGTGCCCAATAAAACTAATTTACCAGGAAAGCTGCATACAGTATACATGCTTTAGTCTGATGAGTGAACCAATGGCAACAAACTGAACATTAATCGGCCACTGTGGGCTATTTGCATGTGATTCTATAGAATAAACAGTGTGCTTGTTCTGCTCCTTGTTGATTAGACATTAACTGTGTCTCTGCAGCATGTATGTTTGAGTTTATGGTTTGATCTTAAGAGTTCGGTTCACCCAAATTTCATTAATGATAATAGTAATAATGATAATAATTAACTTTATTTATATAGCACAATTCTTGCATAAAATGCAACCCAAAGTTCTTATTATAAAAGCAAATGATATAGTAATAATAACAATGTATGAATAATGTACTCTCCCATGTACCCCAGTAGTATCTGGCCATGCACACAGTTTTGGTTTATTTGCTGAGTGTTTGATGCTACATGGCCAGAGGTATGTGGATACCTAAACATTACACCCATATGGGATTATTGAATGTCTCAGAGAGAGAGAGAGAGAGAGAGAGAGAGAGAGAGAGAGAGAGAGAGAGATCGGGCTTGGGTTGGACTCAGGCTGTGTGTGCATAAACTCACAGAGCATACATAGGCCACTCTATCAAATATTGTTATATTGATTGTATTTTGTACATACACATGTGTTACATGCATATGAATGGGACAGTTCAGCTGAGTTCAGCAGTTCAGTTCAGTTCAGCAGAGCATCAGAGGGAGGTTGAAGCATGGGGATGGCTAGTCGGTATTGATGTTTGTGGGCGTGATTATCCGTGGTACTGGTAGTTATGTTTGAGGCCTATAATAAATTGACCTTGCAGTAGCGTGTGTGTGATTGCGTGTATCAGGGAGAGCAATTTAGATTTTTGGGGAATCAACTCTGCTAGCTATTAAATGATGTTTTGTTACTGGGAGCATTGAAACTATATCAAATGAAGATTTTTATGCTTTTTTTTCATTTGCATGTCTTGGTTATATAAATACTCACCCAGGGAATAGAGAAATGTCTTCAGTCTCTAAATATTCCCACAAATGCAAACACTTGTTTTAGTCCTGTGTGTGTGAGCTGTTTATTAGCTCTTCCACTGCTTCCCTCGAGTGACTGATAAATGCCACATCTCTCACTTCTGACTGATTTGGGTTCAGATTTGGTCTCTGCGTATTCTCCCTAGTTGTGTTTCCCTGCTCAAGTCCTCTTATAGATTTCTCAGCTTCCCCCGGCGCCTTACTGTTGGCATGTCTTCTGCCATCGCCACTGAGAGGCTCATGCGTTTTTCAGGTTATATCTACAGGAACTGCACTGAGGGTGGATGGTCCGAGCCCTACCCCTCCTATGAGGAGGCCTGCACGTTCGCAGAGTATGAAGAGACAGCACCAGAGGTAAATGTTTTACATGATTACTTCTGTGTAGTTTTGGGTTAGGCTAAATGACAGATCTTCAAGCAGGCTGTAAAATAGATGATTGACACTTCTCGCGTTCTCTGACGCATCAACATCAACCATTTGATCATTGGTCATTTGACTGTTTGGTCATTTTTTAAAATGCTAAAAATGCCATTTATATACATGTTTCATGAACAGTGACTGCTTGCTGTTGAACACATATTGACTCTGAGCTCTAAGTAACAAAAGAGAAACAAGTGTCTTGCTGTCATCCGGGTGTAGAAAGTATGTGGAAGGAGGTTGAGATGGATGATTTCAAGTGCCTGTTCGTACAGAGATGCGCTGCTCAAGAGAAACACTTTGAACTTAATTGAACAAGGGCAGATCACCTCTCAAACAGTAAAGTGCAAGTGAAGAATAGAGCGTTACACTGCCAGTGTAGACAGCCGCTGTACTGCGGCCACGTCATCTCCCCAAAGTTCACGAAAAGGTCCAACACATCGTCAGACTCGACTGATACTCGCTGTTCGTTCTGCAGACTCTCCACAAGAAGAACTGGCAGGATGTGATCAGCTTTCTTCAATGTTACATCTGCTTAATTACAAAACTCCATTCAAATCGAGTCAGCTGCATTAATCCTGCAGCAAAGTTTGCAGAAAACGCATGTCAGTCACTTAAGACGTGCCACATGGGCCTTACCTCCAAAGTGTTGAACCAGTTTATACGGGTTTAAGATTTTTTCGTACAAATGCAAATTTACTGCCGTGTTTTGTAAGTACATGTTCTCATCTCATTAATTAACACTTGTAAGGATGAGTGTGAAGGGTATGAGTGAGTGATTCATTATTAACTGCTAACATCGATTTATTTTTTTAATTCTTTTCTGTCATTTTTTACATTTCAGACCACATACTTCTCCAACTTCAAACAGGTGTACACCGCTGGATACGCTACCTCCCTCATCTCTCTTATATCAGCGATTTTTGTCTTCACTGTGTTCAGGTAACATCAGCAAGTGCCCTAAAACAACCTTTTTTTAACGTTCAAATGACAGCGCCCTCTAGCTGCTGTAGTGATTATCAGGCGATGTTATTATAGAGCCATAATGTCGAGGTAGAGGTGGGGAGGATGTATGTGCCAGCAAAACTTGAGTTTTTACATGTGAGTCTGCTGTTAGCCTACAGTTTCCAGATTTCAATTTTGATTTATTGTTTCAAATAACATGTTGTTGCTTAATTTGAACAACAAAAAGTGCGAAACTAAACTCAACACAGTCCACATGTGTTTCACAGAGATCCCTCCTTGTAAAAGATAAAATGACTCAGGAAAGCTTTCCTCTGCACTGCAGGAAGTTTCACTGCACCAGGAACTACATCCACATCAACCTGTTCGTCTCCTTCATCCTGAGAGCGAGTGCTGTCTTCATCAAAGATGGCGTTCTGTTCTCTGATGAAAACCTGGACCACTGCTTCATGTCTACCGTGAGTCGGCTTTGAAGCCCCACTACAGCTCCATTAGTAGGTCTTTATTTATCCTTCGCTGAATTAAAACAGCGGTGCCACTTCTAATGGAAAGACACTAAAACACAGTACAAGTAGTCTAGTCCTGTATTCAAAAATCCATCTTCCAACAGTAAACATGTCACTTGAATGTATTAAATACACCCAAAGTGTCAAAAGTAAAAATAGAGAGAGTCAAGACGAGAAGATGTGGGTGACTGTCATGCTTTCAAAGCAGTTTAAAAAGCAAATGAAGAAGAATATGGAAGGATAAAAAAGATGAGAAAATTAAGTATAAGATGACAACAATATTTTATGATCTTAACTCAAATTGGATGCAAAGGAAGAAAGAACAAAGGATAGGAAAAGAGAAACCAGAAGGGGAAAGAAACAATATGTCGTAAAAGGAAATCTAGCTACAAATCTTCTGGAGATGCATGACCTCTCCATCAAATGGGACCTTCTCCCCAGGTGTGGAGTGCCATACGTATGTGGAAAAAAGCTTCTTGTGGTTCAAGAGGGAGCTGCACAAAGCCTGATACATTTGTGGCTGGAGAATCAATGACCCACAAGTTTGCACAACACACCTGACACACTTACACATAACACACTTAAGTACCTCAATGTTGCAGTGCAACGCTAAGTGAATGTTCTTATATACTTTCTACCTGTCTAGTAACTTTATGACAACTGGTAAGTTAGTTCAGCTAGTTGTTTGGAGTTGGGGGGGCATAAAGCTCACAAACTCAGAGGAGCAGGAAGGAGTAGGACTGAAATGCTGAGAGTGACTGAGCGGAGCCTGTATGAGCATTAATGACGAGCGCTTGTCTTCGCGTCTTTCTGCTGATGAGGCCACCTGGAGTGAAGGTAAGCGTCCCTCTTGCGTGGCCACGAGGCTACGAGGGGCCATCGTCGCCACGTCACCGTGACTCACGAGGGTGAAGAGAGCCGTGAGAGAGGCAAGGTGACGATGAGAGAAAGCTGCTGTGCTCTATCTGAACCAAATCTGAACAGATGAAACACAACAACCAACACAACAACGTGAGACTGGAAGTACAGTAGCAACCAAATTACTCGGAGAATCATTAATTACTCATCAATTACTCATTAGCCTAATTACTAGCGTCTGTCCAGCTCCTGCCCAACACAGAATGGCTGACACCCAAAGACCCTTGCTGGAGAAAATGGAACATTTAGCTGCTGAGAAAACAGTTAATATTCTCATGAGTCTGTGGAGACCAAATCAGAGAAAAGGAATGAATATTAAGGAGGACAGGAAGAACATCAGAGTGAAAAAACACTGGTTAGTTCAAATCCTCAAGCCTCTCCTAGAAGTGGAACACCAACCTATTGTTTGGAAATATGAACCATGAACAAATCAGACCCTTGCGCGACTTTTCTTTCAAAAGTAAGCATCTAAACAGGGTGGAGTTCGTGCAAATCACATCATTTTAAATCAAGTTTTACCAACCAGTACTATAAACCTAGTGCTAACTAGCTCTACCGTAGCTTCACTGCCTTCTGCGTGGAACTTGTAACATGTAGGGATGTGTAGCTTTAGCTTCAGTCCTTTAGCATTATATCATGCAAAGCAATCGTGCATATGTAACACCCAGTTACAGGGTTATCATTTATAAGTGAATCTGCCAGAAACATTAAAAAGCCAGCTGGACCTCCCAATTCTAGCTGTGTGTGTCGCAACTCTGAACACACACAGCTAGCTCAGACACAACATGTACATAAGTAGTGGAAGGCAGGCAAACTTATTTCAACACTACTACACCGCTACAGTCTGGAGGCCAAACCTTTCTCCACACTACATTCATTTGCTAACGTTTAGCGTACTTTGCAGATTCAGATTGATAATAAGCTGACACGAGCGCTCAGGCACGAAGATCAGGACTCAAATGCATGACTCAGACAGACCGGGGTAAAACTGCACAAGGCTACTTTTAATAACAAAAAGGTTCTTTACAAAAATGATGAACAAAAGGCGCACGGATCTCAGAATACAAACAAAAAGTGCTAAGGATATTTTTAGTTCTCAAAAAGGCAAGGAAATCAAAAACTCTCTCAAGGTAACTCGATGTACAAGGAATAGACGCTGAACTGACATGAAACACAATTGCAACAAGACAATCTGGCCCAGGACAAGGAGAGACGCAGACTATATTTACATGAGGTAACAAGGAACAGGTGGAGACAATCAGGGCGGGGCAGACAATCAGACAGGTGGGAAAACACACCGGGAAATCAGGGGTCTGGAATGAGAGGAGAGTTAGGGTTTCACAATAAAACAGGAAGTGCAAGACAAAACTTGACGCTAGTGAAACAAACAACTCAAGAGACACGACGAGACATAACATAAGCAGGTAAGATGTGGGTACTTCTTCCATCCCTGCCACCTGCTGATTGCACAAATCTGATGCTTGTGGCCCTTGTTGCTTTTGTCCCTCAGACATCCTGTAAATCAGCGGTGGCCTTCTTCCAGTTCAGTATCCTGGCCAACTACTTCTGGCTGCTGGTGGAGGGAATGTACCTGCAGACGCTGCTTGCTCTCACCTTTGTCTTCCAGAAGAAATACTTCTGGTGGTACATCCTCATCGGCTGGGGTGAGCGCGCTGCTAATAGTGATCCTTCTCTTTCCCCTTTCTTTGTTAGAGCTCTGCTTTGGCTCCTTCCTAATGATCATGTCACTCTGTTTGTGCCTCCTAGGTCTCCCAGCAACAATCATAACGGCATGGATCCTCACTCGCAACTTCTATGATAACAGGGGGTGAGCTGCTGCAGCAGAATCAGAGAAAATGTCACATGTCACACACACAACAATAAGGAAACAATAGGAATCAATAGGCATTGTGTCCCAATTTCCCAATAAGACCCACTGCCATTAATCTCTGTGTCCAACCACCACAATACCTGGTAGGTGAGACATGATGATCTCATCATGATTTAGCCCTTTTTTACAAACACTTGTGTACTGTGTGTGTATGTCCACACAGGTTTCTGTGCAGGTGAAATTGAAGACATGCACAACATGGGTTAAAACAACCTGGCATCAGCTTTTATTCAGGGACGCTTATGCAAATCAGATGAACTCCCACTGGGTTAATTTATATCTGCAGTCTTGTAGGATTTTTTCTGCTATGGGTTTTAGTTGTGACGAGCCGTGCTGCGCAGAGTCACAAGCAAGTGGACCGTGCTGGCACAACTCCACTGGGTTTTCCATTACAACAATGTGGTGGTGTGGAAAAGGTGTTGCCTACCTTTCTCACCTTCATCATACTGACCACCAGTCCATGGAAAAGCCTTATTAGCAAATACATTGCTAAATGAAAAAAAATCAATGCCCCTGATGGTATTTTGGAACATTCTTAGTAAAGGTCCCCTTTTATAGAAATTAAAGAAATAGTTTTGGCAAATACACTAATCAACTTTGTTAATGAGAAAGTCAATCAACAGCCCTCTCATGACTCATAAAAACAAAAAATAAGCTACAGTGAGCAGCCATTTATCTTCAAAAGACTTGAAACATGGTGAAACAGTTAGCCTCACTCAAAGCTAATATAATCCAACTGCCAGCACCTCTATTAGGACTGTCAACACATGTTCTAAATTCAGATTTATATTCGCATTGTAAAAAAAATCTGTGTATCAAATTTTGAACATTTTAATACGAGTGAGGGGGGATCACTGCATGCATTGACAGCACTTTATTTACTGTTGAAGTTTGACATATTTAATATAATGTTATATATAAGTCTCTTCTGGTTATAATGTCTTAAGAAATTTACTCCTGACTTAGATGTAAAAAATATTAAATATTCCGGCTCCACATGCAGTTTCCCAACGTTGCTTCTTCTGCTTCCACCTTCTCCCTCTGTGAATTAAGAGTTTATATCAACCAAACCAGAATTAGTGATGATTACTGGAAAAATGACAAATGAACCAAGAAGGTTTTGGGAGTTTTATTTTGTTCTTGAAGTTTGACATTTTAAGTGTGTTTTATGATGATAAAAGTAGTGTTTTGGACTAAACAAATAATATATCCTTTGTTAATGAGCTTTAGAGGTGCTGGTAGGCAGATTTTGGTACTGTTGGGAAGACCCAGGCAACCTGTTAAACCCTGTTTTACAGTCTTTGTGCTAAGCTAAGCTAACCAGCGTCTGGCTGTAGCCTTAAATGTCACAGATAGACATGAGAGTGGTGTCAATATTCTCATCTAATACTCCGCAAGAAAGAAAATAACTAGATTTCCCTAAATGAAATTGAAGTGTCATACTTGAAAAGATACAGCAAACTAAAAATCTGTGTTCATATGATAAGAAAAAAGTTCATCTTGGATTTGGATTTAGACTTTCCTGGAAGGATTGGCCTCTAGTATTTCTAACACAGCGGTCCGTCTGAACACTGTGAGTTGTTGTGTGTTTCATGATGAGATGTGCAATATTGTTCTTCTGTGACTGGTTTGTTTATCTCATTACTGTCTGCTGTGTCTCAGGTGCTGGGATGACACAGATGTGGCCTTCATCTGGTGGATCATAAAAGCTCCAATAACCGCGTCACTACTGGTGAGTACAGAGCAGTTACAGCTGGAGCTACTGAGGAATTAGAAGGTCAGGCTTGTCTTTTGACTCTGCACCAGTTACTGCAGACGCTTACCTGGTGTTTACATTATATGCAACAATAACAAGTCAAGCAAAGTTGATTCATTTCCTGCTTGGATGCTGGGAAGCTTGTTGTCTCTGGCAGTTAACACCAACAGCCAATCAGTGTACTTCCTTGTTTCCCTGCTGGCGTGATTTTGTTTTGTTTGAGTGAGAGGTATAATCAAGCTCTCTGTTTTATTCTTTTTCTTTAGGCTTATATCTTTTTTTCATTTTATTTTTTCCCACAATTTGGAAACGTTAGTTCTCTTGGAACATGAAAATAATTTATGCTGTGGGTATTTTAAAACGAATGGGTACATATCCTATTATTGCAGGGTACAGTATGACTAACTCACCTTCAAACTGGCATTTTAGAGAAAATTAAAAAGAATTTGTACTATGTAAGTACCAAGTATTCCAATATGTCGGGGTACAATGTGACCTAATTAGGAAGCTGGAAGCCTAATGTCAACACCACAGACAAAAGCTATACAAAAAAGTGCCTCAGATGCCAGACTCAGTGGATTTAATGTCCTCCCAAATGCCAGATTGTTGCTCAGTAGGTCACACTGCACTGTAATATGCCAGAATAATTGAGTAAAAAATACTTTACTACTAGTATTTTCTTTTTACATTTGTCACCTCTTTATTCTCCAATGTCACATCCTGTTTCCTTGTACCAACATGTATCTGTTGGTACGCACTGTGTAAACAGGCTGTAATCTAAAGTGAAACCAAAATATTTTTTTCAGAGATTTGATTTTAGTTTTTTTTTCCACACATATACACATATTATTATTAGTTCTAATATTAGTAGCATTATCGTTGAGTTCTGTGGATAGCTATTATATCCAGGCATTGTTACCCCTCTTTGTTCTTCAGTGTAGAATGACAGGTTTCCTGGTACCACAGTCCTCGTCGCTGCGGGTTTGATGTGATAACACAGCAGCAGGCCAGCAAATAAAAATGGCTGCAGCTGTGGCGTGAATGCTGTGGTGGTTCTTTCACATTTTGCTTGACAGCTCTTCATTTGGTTTCATGCAGGTGAACTTCATCATCTTCATCAACGTGATCCGCATTCTGGTCCAGAAGCTGAGATCTCCCGGTGTCGGTGGCAACGACACCAGTCACTTCAAGTGAGAGGAGAATGAATATCACTCAGCTGCACACACAAATGACATGCACATGTGTTCATGGGTCTGTTTCTGCAATGTGTGCAGGAGGCTGGCCAAATCCACTCTGCTGCTCATCCCTCTGTTTGGGATGCACTACATGGTGTTTGCCTTCCTGCCAGAAAACACCGGAGCAGAGGCCCGAATCTTCATTGAGCTCGGTTTGGGGTCCTTCCAGGTAAAACACACAACACGGATACAAAAGAAAGTAAGGAGATTAAACCGCAACGGCATGCTAAACATAAAAATTCTATTTTTCTTGGAAACGTAGTGAGAGTTACATACAGACAGGTTTGCTCAGGATGCACAACATATTTTTGATATTTAACAGTTTTGGTTGCTATTTGTCTTCTCTGAAGGGTTTCGTTGTGGCCCTGCTCTACTGTTTCCTGAATGGTGAGGTAAGTAAATACTGTCCAACATTTGGCTCATTATTATGCCTCTGTGCCTGTGACAGCTGTGGCTGGAAGCTTTATGTTTCTGACAGTCAGTCTGTACAGACCTCTGGCCCATTCTCATTAATGTGATGTCTCAGGAATGCTTGGAGGGAATTTCTTCAAGTTCGGCATAAACGATGAACTGATTAGATTTTGGTGGTCAAAGGTAACTTTGGCAACACAAAACACTTTTGTGGCCATAACTCAAGAATTCACACATTAATTATGACAAGACCTCACAAAAATGTCACAAAGGGTAAAATGATGGAGTGATGATGTTTTATATCCAGAAGGTCAAAGGTCAGTGCAAAATAAGAGCAGGAACTACTTTCAAGTAATGTGCAAGGCAGATTGTGACCATTTTTCACATTTGGTCAGACACTGAGTTGGTTACACTAATCTTGGGCGTCCACCTTGAAACTGAGCTGATTGTAAAGATCTTCTGTGCTGTCAGGTTCAGGATGTGTGTGAAGCCTCCACGGTTTACAGTTTGTAGCTTCTTTGCAGCAACATCCATATTTGAAGCGTTCTAAGCATCCTAAATCATTATTACTTTGCAATATAGCTGAATTCTAGTTCATATTTATTGACAGTTAAAGAACTATAGAAGTAGTTTAGCATGTCTTACCAAATCAACCATGAATTCACAGCTGGGAAATCAAGGTTAAAATCTATGGTGTGTTTTAGAAAGTCGTCAGATAGTAGCTGTATTTAATTAAAATCTGCAAGTTTACTAGAATGGCGCCTTTGTAGACATGGAGGGGAAAAGCCCAGCACAGACCAAAACGAGCATTGCAATGTTTACTTTTCTTTCTGTGTGTCTTCATGTGCGGATGTTGATGTGTGCGTTCAGGTGCAGGCAGAACTGAAGAAGAGGTTTTGGAAGTGGCAGACTCAGAGCTACCTGAGCTACAGTAAGCGACGGCGTACGTTGTTCACTGAAAGCAGCACGGTCACTCAGATATCCGTCCTGGACAAATCCAGCCCCAAAGAT
Source organism: Chelmon rostratus (assembly GCF_017976325.1). Lineage (NCBI taxonomy): Eukaryota > Metazoa > Chordata > Actinopteri > Chaetodontiformes > Chaetodontidae > Chelmon > Chelmon rostratus. The sequence continues at coordinate 4,719,677 of NC_055661.1, forward strand.
CAGCCGGCCTCGGAAACACACGCCCTCACAGCCAGCAACGTCTCCACGGTCTGAGGGACATCCGACAGCGCTGCTCCTCACCTGCTTGGTATTTGGACGTCATCCCGAGCAAGTGACTAAACCACAGAGCCTCATTGTTGAATGTTTATACGAATTATCTGCAGAATCCCACACAGGCTGTCAAATTTACAGGTGTTAACTTAAGTCTAAATTATTTTTATTTGCACTATCCCACAAGTCTTTGACATTAAACTTTCCCCATGATATCAATTATTTTTCAACTTACAGGCTTTAGTATTTGCAGGCAGAGAGGTCTCGTCTTCTTTTGTTTTTTGAGTTTATCATTGGCAACATTTTGCTTTGGGGGCCCTCCTCCAGAGCTTACTCACCACCACCAAGGATTTTCTCCCCTTTTATAATAGCACTCATATCACTAGCACACAATGAATGTCAATTCAAAACACTGTCCTTTCATTTCTTTAGAGATATCTGATTAAAATTCAGAGTTATGATTGGTTTCTTCTGTCAGAGCTCCCCTGAGTGCTTCTGGTTCAAGTCTCAGCTGCTGTGTTTTGTGCTAACATGCTGTGTTTGTGTTGTTTTTGCTCATGATTTCGCATGCTAAGCCATTCACGGGGGAAAATAGATTTTCCTTTTTTGTGGTCTCAAGTGGCAAAAAGATGGACAGCGATCCAGAGGAGTAGGAGCAGGAGAGGACAGCCAGGAAATGTTTGCAGCCGTGAGGTTCAGAAGTGGAGAGCCGCCACCATTTTCAGCCTTGAAGGAGAGCAGAAAATTGAAAAAAATGACTCCCTGATCAGTGCAGTCCTCCTCTCAGCCAACACACTATCATGGGAGTTTCACAGTTTCATGCACAGACCGGCCAGTAGGAGTCGCTAGTGCAGCAAGAAGAACCCTCACAGGCTTCCCACCCACAAATTAAACATAGCTGATTATATTTGCAGGAAACACGTGGACAAGCCAGAGGTGCTGTTAGAATGAGTCAAACCTCTGGGATTTCTTTTATAGACACATTCTCTAAATATAGCTGCAATCTAACTAATAGTCACACTTTGGGTAGATGTCCACCACCGTCTGGTGGGCAAAGCTTTCTACTTCTTGACTATTCTAGGTGCGAGTAATTTGCCAGGAATTCTGGGTAAATTGAGACTTTTTTCAAAGTAAAAAACGTGGCTGATCGAGCAATGGCGGCAAACCGCTCAGCCCTCATAGTCCCACAACAGCAGTTACGAGGACAGTGTACTGGGGAAACTCGCAAAGACAATACAAAAATCCTGCAGTGAAATCTCAGCGCAGCGTAGACAGTGTGGTGTGGTTGAGGACAGTGTCCAGATAACAATGACTGATCACGTCACTGCTGCGTATTTCTTACAGGCTACTCTCTGAAAACATTTTCTCTTCTTAAGGATTGCTTCACAGCATTATTAACAGATTATGTGGTATGTTTTTTTTTTTTTTTTTTGGTGCCACTGCTCAGCAGGTGTGTCTGCTTGTTACTATGGAAACATTGGTTTTAGTCCTGAGTTACCCCGGCACTGGGGTGGTTAACTTTTTTTGGCTTAAAATAAGTCATTCTTTGGGGGTTTTTTTTTAAGACTGTCTAACTTGCATAAGACTGATCTGTCCTTACCCCCACGTCACCTGCTGCACTTATTTATTGGAGCGTTGGTCTTTCCCAGCCATTGGTACTAAGTCACTCGAGTGAGTCTACAGCTGATTACATTTATCTACTACAGTCCCTGAAAGGACATGCTGTTCACATGATTTCCTCACAATACTCTGATCACTACTTCAAATCAAATCAAATCAAACTTTATTTATATAGCACTTTTCATCCATTTAAAATGCAACACAAAGTGCTTCACAAGATAAAAGAATACAACAACAGAGAGAATAAAAGCATAATATGACAGACAATATCCCACTTCCAGATATACACACATGCGCTCACACAAACACTCACAAAACACACACACACATATACACACACATACACACAGTGCTGAGACATGGCAGGGCACTGAGGAACCATGTGAGGAAACACCTATGGGAGCCATCCACACTGGGAAGCGCCACAGCCTGCGGCCACCGGGAGCGCCGCCACAGAGACCACCCAGACGCCGATGGACAGGGGCAGACTCCGCACTTAATGCAGAGCCACCCAAGTCCCTCGGGCCCAGGCGGCCTCCAAGCACCGGCCCCCGTGGGCAGACTGGGCATACACCCCAGTGTGGAGGCCCCCACATGAGGAAACACTGAAGCTAGGAGTTAAAAGACTAAAGAAAAAATAAATAAATAGATAAATAACCAAATAAATTAAAGATAAAAGCAGGTATAATGCACAAAAATTAAAAGCTTTAAGAAAGTTAAAAATGTAGAGCAAAAATAGACAAATAAATAACTAATAAATAGTAAGTAATAAATAAAAGTAATAAGATTTTAAGATGTAATACTGATAAAGTGCATAACTAAGAACAAGTCATAAGAAATATAAGCAGTAAAAATAGCATAATAGAAGAATTCAAAGTTTAAAAGAGATCAGTTAAAGGCCAAACCAAAAAGGTGAGTCTTGAGCCTCCTTTTAAAAACATCAACAGTCTCTGCAGTCCTGATGCTCTCCGGCAGGCTATTCCATAGTCGAGGGCTGTAATGGCTGAATGCAGCCTCCCCGTGGGTTTTTGTATTAACTCTAGGAATAATTAAAAGTCCAGTGCCGGAGGACCTCAGGACCCGCGAGGGTTGATATGATAAAAGCATGTCAGATAAATAAGTGGGCCCAAGACCATTAAGACATTTAAAAACTAATAAAAGAACCTTAAAATCGATCCTGAAACACACGGGGAGCCAATGCAGCGATTTTAAAATCGGTGTAATGTGAGCCCGCCCTCTGGTCTTCGTCAGCACGTGTGCGGCTGAGTTCTGTAATAGTTGCAGGTTAGAAATGGTCTTTTTGGGGAGGCCAGAGAGCAGGGCATTACAGTAGTCTAAACGACAGGAGATAAAAGCATGCATCAGCACCTCCGTGTTAGCTTGAGAGAGAAATGGGCGGACTCTGGCTATATTCTTAAGATGATAAAAACCTATTTTTGTTACATTTTTAATATGTAGAATAAAATTCAGCTCAGAGTCAAAAATGACGCCCAGGTTCTTTACACATTGTGTTGGTTTAAAATCTTGTAGTTTTGGTAAAGGTTTCTCTCTCTTGCCTTCAGGACCAATGACTAAGACCCCTGTTTTGTCCTGGTTGAGCTGTAGGAAATTCTCTGCCATCCATGAATTTATATCTAAAATACAGTTAAAAAGAGCATGAATTGGCCCTGTGTCTTCAGGAGACACGGCAATGTACAGCTGTGTGTCATCTGCATAACTGTGGAAGCTGATGCCGTGTCTCCTGATGACGTCCCCAAGGGGAAGCATATATAGATTAAAAAGAATTGGACCTAAAATTGACCCTTGGGGCACCCCACAACTTGTTTTATGTGTTCTGGAGGAACATGTATCCAAACTTACCCGGAAATATCGATCTGTGAGATAGGAGCTGAACCAGCTAAAAACAGTACCAGAGAGGCCGACCAGGTTTCTCAGTCTGTTTAATAAAATGTGGTGATCTACTGTATCAAAGGCAGCACTTAGATCCAGTAGTACCAAGACTGTGAGTTTATGTGAATCTGCGTTATACCTAATGTCATTTAAAATCTTTAAAAGGGCCGTCTCTGTACTGTGGTTCATCCTAAAACCAGATTGGTATTTCTCCAAAATATTGATACTATTTAAAAAATCATTTAATTGATTAAAAAACAGCTTTTCTAATATTTTACTTAAAAATGGTAAGTTGGACACAGGTCTGTAGTTATTAAAAATGTTGGGGTCTAGGTTACTCTTCTTCAGAAGGGGCTTCACCACTGATGTTTTAAAGGCGGCGGGGAAGACGCCCGTCTGAAGAGAGTAATTTACAATATTTAAAATCTGTTCCTCAAAGAAGCCATAAAATGTTTTTAAAAGTGATGTGAGAATTGGGTCTAAAAGGCAGGTTGTTGGGTTTACTTGGGAGAAAGCTCGACCAAGTGTCCTTGCGTCCACCAGGGCAAAACTCTCCAGTGTTTCCTCAGGTAAAAGTAATGGTACAGGTGTGTTAAAAAATAAATTCTGTTGGGGTAAAAGACTGGATCTGATATTATCGATTTTATTTCTGAAGTGGTCTGCAAAGTCCTCACAGAGGGCATCTGATGGGGGTTTGGAGGGTTTTTTAAAATTGCTATTGGTTAAACGATCGATGGTGGAGAACAGGAATTTGGTGTACTTATGCACTTAACTCGATTTTGCAGATCTTTGTTTTATTTTTTATCTCCATGTTATTCTTGCTGTCACTGATTCAGTGCTACCAGTCTCTTGAATGGTACAATTTAATCATGCGACAGAATTCTAATAAGATTAAACCTTGGTTGTTTGATGGACCGTGCCCATGTTACCGTCCGTGGCTCTGCATGCAACATGCTGCACAGTGCACAAGCGCATATCTGGAGCACTAGACTGTAAAAGCTATTTATTTGTCAGATTATTGTTTTGATGTCTTTGTGTTAATGTAAATAGACCCGAACTAGAGTTTATGTGTATTTTATGAAAACAAGACAGTTTGTCCAACAGATTTATAGACCTTACTGAATGACCTTGTTACTGTAAAAAAAAAAATGAAGGGATCATAAAAAACAGATGAAAAGAGATTCAACTTTGCTTTGAAACAGATATGTTGGTATTTATACTCAACATCTTTTTTTGTATCATACATGTAAGTTAGTTTTATTCTTATATGCTGTAATATTGGAAAATGTGGAGAAAATGATACTATACATTCCCTTACTTGTTAGCATTGTTAGTAATGCTGATTGCTGTGCTAATGCTAATGCTAATCCAGGGCCTGTTTCCTCTGAGAAATAATTTTGGGAGACTAGCTGAGCTGCTTTCAAGGTGATGGCTCACAGTTTCTGTGTATCAGTGCTTTGAATTTATATTTTTTCCTGTGTTTTGACTTGGTTGGCGGTTAGCAGGTTCAGTACACTGTACATGTATATGTGCATTAGATATACTATATTCAGTGTTATTAATGGAAGGAAATACTGCATTACTTTGTCTATTGACCACTACAGTGCCTTTATCTTCAATTCTAACTCACTCTTTGTCTGCAATTCAGGTGGATTCAACCTACAGTAGGTTTGCACTCAAAATCTGTGTTACAAAATCATATATTTAAGATTGTCAGCCTGTACCATGTACTTGAGTCGTTGCCGTGCAGCATAACAGATGTGCTTCTGTGTTGTGTCAGATTCAAGACATGATGAGAATTGTGCTTAAATGGCAAAAACAAAGCTTTCATCCAATTTTCAAATTGTGCCGCTTTGATGTGATGTTTTTGAAAGGAATTTTTCAAGTCGTGTGTGAACTGTGCTTTTTAGATTCTATCCATTTACAGTGTTATTTCTCTTGTATTACTTGAAAAAATGATGTGGATGTTTCTTTCGCAGGTTCCGGTTTACTACATGAATGCAAGTTTCTCATTTGGTGTTTTCTTATTTGAGATGGAGGCAAACATTATGGGATAAGGCTGGCAATCATCTATATTTTCCTTATTGTCAACATCCCATGAAAAGACCAAAACCAATGTGTTAGTCCATTTCACAAAACTCTCTGATCCCACTCCCCTGTCTATGACACTCAGCTCCTAAACCCGTTTCCTACTGAAGACAAATAAAGGAATTAATAATGCATTTGTAGGGGACTATCTGAGCTGCAGTGTTGTACTGGGTGGCATGTTGATTCATTACCATGAACACACACACAGTATAATTTATTTTAACTAAATCTTGCATTTAACCATCCTGCTGCTCTAAATACTCACTAGAGCACCAAATGTGGATTAATCCGCCACTGAAAATAGTCCCCAACTCATGTGCAGCTTCCATCTGCGGAGATCTACTAAGAAATGGGGCTGAGAGGCACAGATAGGGTGACAGAGACAGACTAACACATATAATTAGTTGACAATAAAAAAAACCCAGAACTATCACCAGCCTTATCTTTTCAGCCAAAAGATGTCTGAATATTTACCACACACAACAACATTGAGCCAACAAGTTAAAAACATTTATTGTTGATACTTCCATAATGTACAAAAAACCCTTCTAATGTGCACACCGAAACAAGAGAAGATGGTGCACTGTGCAGTGAAAGCGACCAAATGAAGAAAGAGGAGCAGACAGAAGCAGGCTCGAGTGCTTAAAGTTACCGTTACATTCAGCTATCAGTACACAAACTGCTGAGCCCCATTTCTTTTTTTTTTTTTTACCTCTCACTGTTTAAAACAGGCAGTTTGTACAATGAAGCAAAGATAATCAAAGATAATCACCATTAAAAAGTGAAAAGGAAAAACATTTGAAACCAATGTTCTTGTCATGCTTTGTAGTAAAAATGCAGGAACAGAACAAAAAGAGCAGGTTGCATGGCACTTTACTTTTCCTCATGTCTACAAAGATTAACATTCAAAGGAAAAGTATTTGATGTGTCCTGATGGGACTATAGAGCTACAATTCGATAAATCGTTCACAGTTGAAACCCAATATCCCTCTTCTAGCTTAATAATTGCCTCATCTACTCAGTATGTTCGAAAACAAGGACAAAGCCCAGATTCCCTTAATGGCCTGAAAGCTCCCTCCCTTATGATTACATCTGCTGGTCAAATGAGATCAAAACGATTGAACACGCATGCATCAGCCTATTAGAGAGTACAGAGGCATTACAGGAGGCTTTATACTTTTAGCAAACACGATCACCATTTAAAAAACAAATGAGAACAACAACAGCGCAACTTTTTAAATGACAGCTATTCACTTTAAACCACAGAAAACTCCATTTACAAAGTACAATGTTGGCAGCTTATTTCCGTCTCGCACATTAAAACTGCAGTTTATTTAGTCACAAAGGTTGGCTACAGACCTTCAACACTTCAACTAACTACTTCATAGTTCAAAACAACAGGTTCAAATGAATATTTATTCCTACAATAATAGCAACATCTTTGTCTGACATCAACGTAGTACTGGCAATATAAGGCTCCAACTCCCATATTAACACTAAAGGAAATCTTTTATAAATACATCAGCAACATGAGGCTCATGACCTGGTGAGATTGTCATAATGTCTGTAATGAACTCAACTGAACATTCAACTGAACCAGAGCAGAGGTGGTGATTGTCCAGCCCTTTCCCCAAACATCACACGATGCAGCAGGGCCCCCCTATGGCTGCTGTTGGACCTGCACTGTTATTATCTCAGGCTGCGCTGAGGACAGGACAGTTTCCGGTCAGCCCTTCTGTTCTCTCTTTGCCTTTTGCATGGCCTGGGCTCTCGGAAATTACGAGTTTGGTAATTTGCAAGTCAAGAGGTGCAGGAACATTTAGTGAAAACAAAACTTGGCTAAAAAAGTGGAAAGTTTCAGATTTTAATATTATTTAATAACTATATTTCAGTGTCAGTGTAAAATTCTGAGTTATATGTGATCTAGATGTCAAAAACTCACTTTTTCAAATAGATTTAGCTGTTTTAACTAAGATTTAGGAGCGCAGCTAGCATTGAGGACACTGAGGTAATGTAGTCTTTACTGTGGACCTCTTTTTACCTGCAAATCACCAAAATCATGTTTAATGTGTGTCTTGAGGGAAAAACTCAAACTACTGTTATACTTCAATATTGTTATTAATTAATTAATTAATTATTATTATTAATATTATCAGTCATAAATAATGTGTTTTCAGAAAGACTTAACTAATATCTAGCTATCAATGAAGAGTTTTCTAGTTGTTATTTGATATTAGGTATTATTCCAGTGTTTGTCTTTAAAGACACTTTTAGACATTTGCAATTGATCCAAATTCTTTCCCTTCATGAAGGGGAAATTCAGTCATACTGAATTTGGAATACAGCCCCTTGAAAATTAGTTTAAAAAATGGTCTCATATTTTAAAGAGCATCATAAAGAAAAGTCTCCTGCGGTGCAGATGCATGAGAGTCCCATATTTTTCTGTTTTTTTCTGCTGTAGAGAAAAATAAAGGATGTATCTGTCATGTAAGAAAACATTTATTCTTGTGTGCATGTGATGTAGTGTTCTGAGCACTGACCTACTGTAGCACTGATTAATTCAAAACACTAATCTGTCGTATGTTCTGCTCATCTTTAGCAAAGACGAGTTAAAGTCATTTGAAGGCCTCCAGGTTTAAAACACTGATTTAGTCTTAAGCGTCATAAAAAGCACTTTGTTCAACCCTTTGCTTTACTTTGCAGTTTCGTTTTGAAATCAAAAGACAAAACTCTTTTTCCTTTTTAATCATCAACAGAAGTCAAAATACTTGTTTTGTGCTTAAAGGCACTTTTGGAGACACAAAGTAGAGTCGAACGTGGGGATTCAGAGGATAGTTGAGTCAGACCAAAGGAAAAATCTGCAGTGACATCAGTTGCAAAGCTAACGCAGCCTTTGCAAACAGATACGGCCGTGCAAAAACTCAACGAGCAGTCCATTAATTCGTCTTTGGAATGAGAGAATTGCCCCGAGTTAAAAGTCCCTCTCCGAAAGTGGCATCCATCTCGATGTGCTTGTTCTCAAATGCCACTAGAGACAATAACTGCAGAGAGACAGACGCACCGCGAGGTGGCGCGAAGGATTCGTCTGAAAAAAACAAACTCATCAAGCGAAAGTAAAACAGATTTTTCAAATGGTCGTTTTCAGGAACAAATGAGGAAATTTCATCCAAAAACAGCAAAGTGCTGCGATGTACCGGTTCCGATGAACCGCTCCTTCACTTCAACCAGTACAATGCTGACGCTTCTGCAGGAGGCTGCCGAAGAGCCTCAGCTTCAAAAAGTGACACGAGAAGCAGTATTACAGCCGGATAGACACTGAAGGTTCATGAAGAAAGAGAAACTGTTAAGAAATTCAACATCCAATCAAACACAGAAGTCTCTCTCAAAAAACCCCAAAACACGGACAGTAAATGCAGTTTCATGCAAGCAGGTGAACTCATGATGCTTCAGCCATGAGTTCATTTTCATTGACATTTTCTGTACTAACGGCTGTTTAAAACTTCAGTCGCACTGATCTCCGAAGGTGTCTTCACTCGCACCTCGAGCTTCCAGTGCTGGGATTTCAAATAGGTTTGTGTTTGTGGTCATAGCGGGTCAAACTCAGACAAGACCCTCTGAGTCATCATCCAACCCTGGGGTGGATTTTTCTGTTTTTGGCATTTCACATTAGAAAACATGTCCTTCTCGTAAACACTGCTTTTTCACCTGGTACATCCAGGTGAAATTTCTCTCTTCTCAACATTCCTCCATCTCCAACGCCCATCTTATTGTTTTACATCAGTCCCAGTTTACACGGGACATAAAGGATTGTGTCAGTGGGAAATAATACTGAGCTTTCACACAGAGCGCTGCAGTGGTTTAGAAACGATGTGGTTGGCTGTGCTTCTTCAGCACTCGGTGGGTTTAGTAAGTCCAGGTGTGACGCTACTCTAAATTAGCCAGCGAGGACCTTTAGGTCAGACTGATCTGATGGTGAAAAGTTGAGATATTTAACCTTTTTAAATTGCTATCAACATACTGAACAATACACTTTAAAGGTATTTACTGTACATCAGAGTGAGTCAAAGCAGCAGAGGCCAAGATGTCATGACTTTGAGTCCGGAGTTTGGGGCTCCACAAACAAAGGCTGATAAGGACTCAGCCTGACAGGTGGACTGCCCCTTTAAGGTATTTACATTAACCAGTTTGTGTGTATTAAATGAAACCATTTGAATGGCCCAGCAGCAGTGATGTCTGTATTTAAAGAGGAGTACACTGTGTAGCTGTGGTCTAAACTATGTTCTGAGGGTGAATGTTGAGGACACACCATCAAAACCTCCTCGGACAGACTGGAATGATCACTGTGAGAGGGCTCATGCTGTCCGTCGTGCTCTCTGGTCCCCCTGCGCCACACAGCAGCAAATACCGCAGCACCAGACAACTTGAAACACTAATACAATATGTACAGAGATAACCATGCTTCATGTGCATGTTACAGCCCAACAAGACGCTAGATATGGACTAGAATCCTAATCATGCCCTTTGAAGATGATAGGCTGCTCAGGAACAGCAGGATTCAGCTACACCTGAACCAGGTCAGAGGTCAGGACATGAGGGGTTTCATTATTTGGCACCTGACACTCAGGTTCGCTCGTGTTTTGGGGTGCGGCGGGTCAGACTAGAGGCTGTTCTGGGTCGCTGGAGTTGAGTTGGGTTTCCATCATGGTTTCTTCTGGGTACGGGTTGGGGTACGGGTTGAGGAACGGGTTGGCGAGGCTGGTCATGGGGACGAGGGTGGGCGAGGCGGGTTTGGCGGCGTCGGGTCCGGATCCGTCGTCGTTGCCGGACGTGGCGTCCCCGCCAGCGCCGCTCAGGTGGCCGGAGTCTCGGCCTGCAGGCTGGACATGCGGATCTGCGAGCTGCTCTTGCTGAGGATGGACAGCTGCGTGCCCCCGTTCACACCACTGCTCGCCAGCGAAGGATGCCGGTGCTTCAGGTCCACAGCAAAGTACCTGTTCACCGTCCAGCTGCGCCATTTCCTCTTGATCTCCGATTGCACCTTGAGGGATATACTTCACAAGGTCATTATTAATGGACCTCGCTGGAAGGAGACAAGCTCACTGTCCCTCAGTCTCTAGCTCTGTCTGTCTCACATTTTATACAAACAGTTTTTAATTGTTTTTTTTTTTAATAACCCCAAAAAGATTCCAGGTGTTTTTGACTGAAAACATAAACTGACTCATGAGCCTAAACTAGACCACATCTCAAACCCCATCTTTTCCTTATGGATGTGCTGTTGATAGTATTGTTGTCATGTATATATCATTAAATTACACATTCAGAAAACTGGTGTCATGGTGTGAGGAGGTTTACCTCTCCATTCAGGAAGCAGTAGAGGACCGCCACCACGAAGCCCTGAAGAGACACAGAGGATCAAAAACATTGACTTATCTACTGTAAAAAGGAAGACAGAAAGAAGACAATGTGTGTATGATTTTCATTTCTCTAACTTTCTTCATCTACAGTGTTGGAATTTTACTGGCCTTTTGCTTTCAATATTGGATAAATTAGCTAAAATCAATCAATCAATCGTCCTTTTTGTGACTTAAGTTTGACTTGAGTTCAAGTCTCCAGGTTCTTGATATTGAAATTGTATTTAACTACAAGCTGATGGTTAAAAGCCTTTTTCACTTTCTATTTCCAGAGCCTTTTTTTGTGTTATTTTTCGTTTTTAGGTCAAGCCTCAGATTCCAAGTCAAATCACAGATGTAAGTCCTTCAAATCTCTGACTGCTGAGCATTAAAGGGACATTAGAACATTTTCCTTTCAAGGCTTTTTAAAGGGTTTTAATTTGACTTGAAAGCTGTTTTGCTTTCAACTTTCAAGTCTTCTCTCACAGCCGTTTTCTGTGACATACAGTACGTACAACTGGAGTCTAAATCTCAAGTTTATTGTGACTGTTCATATTCAAGTTCATTTTCCACCGCACGCTGATAGATTGTCCTTCTCTAAATCTGATCCGCAACGGAGGAGCAGTCACCTGGAAGGATCCGAGGCCCAGTTCAAACACCAGGCGCTCTCTCTTGCTCACATTCTCAGGGGAGAAGGCAAACACAGTGTAATGGATCCCAAACAGAGGGATCAGTAGCAGAGTGGAGCGGGCCAACCTCCTGCAAAAGCACACACACACAGACACACACACATTATGATGTGAGGACTGGACTACAGTGGCTGCGGTGGAATAGTCTTTTTTGCTGAGGAATGTTTCTAACTGAGTGAAATGAGCCAGAGGTGGCAGCCATGAAAAAAAGCTGTTCACCTTCTCTAAATGCTAAGGAAAGGTGCCTCAGTGCTTCCTTTTGTACCTTATTTAGCATGAGGTCACACTGGACCATCCTTTCCAAAGGAAAGGAGACAATGCTGTCCCACAATTCTTCTGAGGTCAAAGATAAGTGTTTCGAAAAAGACACGGGACATAATTGAAATCTGTATGCATCATGACTCGTCCCATCCTTCTCTCTGTGCTGCAGTCATATTTGTGTACATTTTCAGGGCTACCACAGAACATTACATCCCTTGTCCTCAGCTGTAAAATCGGTCCATAGAAACACTATTTCACTGACTGTAAAACAAGACCATTGCATTGCACACTTAATTATTCTATATATTTCCCTTTAGGGTATAAGGAATGTTCCTGGTTCTCATTGATTAAAGAATTTCTACTCTGTGATATGACTCTCTGACCTCACAGTACACAGTCACTGTAATCTAATTACCATTTTTATTTGGAGTAATTACATTACAGGCCTGATGAAACTTAAATTACAGCATTACAAATAAAATCTCAAGAGAATTATTTTGCAGCACATTTCAAACTCACTGGCCTTTAAGCAAGCACATTCCCATATTCTCCTCCGAAACCGGTTCTCTTCACTCAACAAACTTGTTGTAAAACATTTATTTCCACCGGATAAATCTCACCTGCTCATGAGATTCATAACACTTCACTGTCAGCAGAATCTACACCTCTAAAATTGCCATATGCTAAATGTTATCCCACCTCCCAGATTCAGCAGCTTCAACAGAGTCGTTAGAGTACCTGAAAACGTCATCAGAGCAGTGCTGTACTGGGACAGAAATACAGAGGCAATGATGTCATGTGATATACTACAGCCTGCAGTGGGTGATGTATCGTGTTGGATGTAACAGAGGATGATACAGATGTTCCCAAGCAAACGCTTCATGTTGCAGTGCTAAAATATGCCAATCAAAATAATACAATCCAAAGAGAGAGTGAGGAAACTGGCAGCCTGGAGGTTTCAGAGAGTAATCATCAACTTGTAATGGATTACTTTGTCAGAGTGATCTCTCACCTGTGACTATAACATGCCAAACATGTCTGGTATGACATCTTACATAGTTTGAATGCAGGCCTTTTAAAGAATGTACACAAGCAGCAGAGAACTAAAAGCAAGTCAAAACACAGATTCAGTGAGTACTGGTATGTAGCATGTGCAACAGGACAGAGGTCTCACAGGATCTGGTCTCAGACAAGAGTCATCTTAAAATAATGTGTGTAATTGCCGCTGATGAATTGTTTTAATGTCAGACAGAAAATATAAAATGAAAAGAGTGTGTAAAATGACTTACAGGTAAATACTGGATTCATTTCCTCCGATATCTGGGGACTGTAGCTTCTGCACAAGGATGATGATGATGCCAATGAAGAGCACAAAGTTGACCTGTAGAGAAAATGTTTTGTAGGAAATCTATCGTTGGTTTGGAAAGGATTGTTTTCATGGCGCCATTACTCAAACTGAGTGATAACGTACCATAATTGAAGCCAGCACCGGCCCCTTGATCACCCACCAGATGGCAGCACTGTCATTCATGTCCCAACACCTGAACAGGCAGGATGATAAAACAACACGTTCAGTGCTGGTCAGACGAGCTTCAGCATGACGCTGAGCTCTGTTGTCCATAACCTACCCTATATCATCAAAGTGTAGCCTTAGCACCGCCCAGATGGTCACACACACCGTGGGGGTTCCTGTCGTAAAACATCATACACACATGAATAACGATGCACCCACTGTTGGGATTAACCATTTGATCACATGTGAAATGTGATGTCTCACCCCAACCAATGATGATGTACCAGTAGAAATATCTCTTTTCAGGAAAAAAGGTCTCCACCAGTAAAGTGAAGAGGTATAGACCCTCGATGAAGAGCCAGAAGTAGTTAGAAAGGACACAGTAATGGAAGAATATCATCACTGCTCGACACTCCAGCTTAAAGGAAAAGACGACGAGGGAAAATGTGAGAGGAGACGCAGAACAAGGAAATCTAAATGAAACTAGTACAATCTGTACAATCCATCCGCTGCCCGGGAACATGAGCAGAGAGAACACTGTGGGCATGCTTGTGTTACTCACAGTGTGTATAAAGCAGTGCTCGCTGTCCTCTTTGGCGTACAGCACGCCGTCTTTGATGAAGACCGAAATAGCTCTTAAGATGAACGACACAAACAGGTTCATGTGGATGAAGTTCCTGGTACAGTGCAGCTTCCTGTGCAGAGAAACGCATGTGAGCATACTGAGCATCAATTCAAAACAGCACCGCATACAGAGGAACAACATCCTGACGTGTCTGCACTGCCACTGAAAAACACCTCTACTGCTTTTTATTGCTATTCATGCTCATGACAGCATTCATGCTTAATTAATACCTAATGTTAACACATTGCAGGGCAGTCACACAGCAGCAGCATGTCATAGCAGTAGAAACCGTTATAGCAGTGACAGGACTGATAATTGTAATTGTAGTAAAAGCAGTAGTGATAATAATACTGTAGTAGTTATTAATTCATCTTGAAAGGGGTGTCCTCATCATCAGAATCTTAAATTATAACCATATTACACTGCAATAAAGACACTTGACATCTTTAAGGAAGAAAAACACATCCACCACTTCTTCCCTCTAAGTTCTCCTGTCCACCCCACCCAGCTGCAGTACCATCCACGACCACCGGACGTCTCACCTGAACCTGCACAGGATGACCATGGCCATGGTGAGGGAGACCAACGAGGTGCTGTAGCCCACAGTGTACAGAGCCTTCACTGACACATAGTACATGTTCTGCAACGGAAACACAAGCTCAACAAAAACTGAACGCACAACGAAGTGAAACGTCTGCCACAGCTGCAGACACGGTGATGTACTAACCGAGTGGCTGCTGTTTCCCTCCTCATACAGGCAGGCGTCGACGTAATGAGGGAAGGTCTCTGACCAGCCGAACTCAGTGCAGTTACGACTGACCCTCCCCACCTCTGTGGACACAGGATATGTTACACACACACACCTAATCATACATCTGAATGAGTGATTCTTCATTTTAGGCACAGTAAATCACACAGTCCTCTCCACACTGCAACAAGGCAAGTGGACAGGGAGCCTAAAAATGTCCTAGAAAATCAACATAATTAGCTGCTGACTGTGTTTCTTTGCGAGAAGTCCTTCGAAAACTGACCGTAGTCTTCTTCATCTATGAACTGAGAGAAGAGTTCAGGACAGTTGACTTCGACCACCTCACCGATCCTGGCAGACCGCCAACACGTCAGGTTGTCCCACATCCACGGACAGCCTGGGGACACAGCAGGTAGACAAACACTTTGCAGGGCTGGACTAACATTCAGATCCTTCACTCAGGTAAACGTACTAAAACCGCTCTTTGAAAATAATCTATGTGGAAAGATTGAGGAGCTCACCTAATCTGACACAATGTTAGCAAGTGAGCAGAGAAGTTGAGAAGCTGACAGCAATGGATGAATGGTTGAAGTAGATCGAAGCAGTGGATATCCTGTTTAAATAGACAACTATACGCAATGTATGAATGATTGAACTAGCTAATAGTCGTGGATAAACAGCTGAAATAATTAAATAGTAGTGATGGATAATTGGTTGAAACTTCCAGCTTCTGCCGCTCCAGGTTGAAGTGGTATGAATGCAGACTGAGATATCTATTGTAGCATCAACTTTTTCTATCATAAATAGTTCAGTAAACTTTGGTTTAAAATCAAAGAACACTTTTGGATCATGATGACAGAGCACTTGAGTTCATGTGACAGGACCCTGAGGGGGCGTTTAACAAAAAAGGCTGGGAAGCATTGCCGTAGGCAGCTCGTCCTCACCAGAGAAACAACCATATAGTCAGGTGAGGTCAAAAGAGAGCAATAAAGTCTATGTGCAAACACTGGACGTTCACCCAGGAGGCCGCTCTGTATGTCCCATGTAAAACTGAAAGTCGGTTACGTCATATACTGTTCAGCTGTTTAAGACATGCATGTAAAATGTAAAAGTGTCTGTATTGTGCGCTGTGTGGTGAGTACTTTGAATCAGTAGGGGTCACTGCAGCAATACTTTCTCTCCATCCAAAAGTTAATATGTGGTTTTCCTTTAAACAACACAAGAGAAAGAAGGAATATGGCACCCTGTATCCTACTGTTTTAAGCTTTTACACATGTTTTTTGTGTCACTTTTGTTGTCTTCTGATGATGTGCACAAGCAGAAAGCGGCATCTTAAGCGGTAGAGGAGTTATTGTACTCCTTGTAGCTCTGTTATTTGAGGGCCACACTAAACCTAAAGAGACTTCTGAACAAGACTAAGAAGGGCAAGTGGCACAAATTGGCCTCTCTAAGTCTGATCTTCCCTTCATCCATCATATAATCAGCAAGCAGAGACGCCTGTCACTCGCTGCCTCGCTGATCAGCTTTAATTTTAAGGACCACCATCATGAAATGCTGCCAGTTAAAGCTTCAGCCCCTCCCTCTTGGCCGTGCTTTTTGTTTTTCAGGCAAAACAAATCAAGCACAGACACACGAGCATACTGTGAAGTCTTTCTAATGATCTCTCTTTGCAGACAAGCAGGTCAGAGTCAAGTACAGTTTGTAGAATTATCTCCCACTCATTAGGATGGAAGCCCTGAAGATGTTCTTGTTATTAAACTCTGTATTTATTCTTTTTTTTTTTTCGTTTTAATTAGCCTGTGTTGAAAACTATAACAACATCAACAAAATAGCGGTGAACATGAGGGGAAGGGATTAAAAGCTACACAAACACACACTTGGGAAAACCTACCGAACTCTGGATCGTTCCCAGGATCGTCCGAGGCTATCATTTCCATGCATTTCTCCTGCTCCCTCTGGATCACGCAGTTCGAGGGGACCTGCTGGCTCGAAACCTGGAAAACAACATGAACGCACACAGAGACACACACGCACGCACGCCACAGAGAGAGGAAGAGGCAGTCAAGTGGCTGAAGATTACATCAGAGCATGGAGGAAGGACCCAAAGGTAAAACAGAAGAGGCTGCTTCATTAGCTTCACCACGCGGTTCACACCGCAGTTTGCGAAAGGTCTTAGCTCTGGGAGCTGTTTAAACATTCGACCAATTAAACAAACCATTTCAGAGCCGCTGGCGCTCTCCCCATGCTGGCTGACCCGGAGGAAGGGCATTACTCTGATGGAAACAAGGCAGGGATGGCTATGAGACCTGCACTTTTCAAGAACCGACACAGAGACGACTTGTACACACAACCGAGTCCAAGAGTTACGACTGCAGACATGGGGGTCACGTCCAGAGACGCCTCCTTCGTGTCCCCCTCTGACAGCTGCACAATGCTGGGCTGACATCGGGACTGAGGGAGTTGTGTGGGGGGGGCGGTGATGGAGGTGCATGACGATCTTGTGTCTCTTTGTTGGCGTCAGTCCGTGAGACGCTGCGTCACAGCTTTACGAGGTGGAGCGGAGGAGCAGTTGAGCTTTATTTGCTGGCGTCAGCAGCACTCGCTGGGGATTCATGCACTGAAGATTCACCACGGTAATAAAGACGCAGTGGTTTTGGGGCATTGTGCGAAACAAGTTTCGACACACGAGTCTGTTGGGTGATTTATGTGCTGTGCTCTCCAGCAAAAGCACCATTTCTGCAGAGGTCCACTTGAATTGAATACACTGGCAGTAAAAGCACAGAAGGCTGACTTGATGACATTCGCTGGACCACTGTTAGATGACTGTGGACGTTATTGCATCTTAAACCATTTGTAAGACATTGTAGACTTTGTGTAGTCACACGGTTGGGTTTGGCAGAAAAGATGTTGTTTTTTCCCTCCATGATGGATGAGATTAACCACTCGCATCACACTTTAGCTTTGAAGCTGCACTCATCCGTATTTTTATATCAGTGAATTAAATGGCCACTGCATGTGTAACATAAGAGGAGAATTATCAGTCTCTGCCGTCCCCCACTCTGAGGCCTTTAGAGTCTTCCAGCTCATTAGTTTGGTTGTCCAGCCCTCAACTTTACTGTTTTTGTTCAGCTGCAGCAACAGCTGTTCTTCAGATAAAGCTCACTGCACACAACTCGTCCAGCATCCATCTCTGCATTTGGTGGAGACCTAAACGGAGCTAAAAGGAGAGGAATATTGGACGAACATCTGCTGCATGTGTGTGAAGACAATTGCGCTCAACACTTAGCAGTAACAACTTTAAAAGGTGATAATTTGTCAGTGTTTACACATTGTTCTGCTGCTCCCAATTGGCCAAAAAAATAAAAAAACAACCAGAAACTAGTGCTGATAAACCATGAATCATGTGGACTAATTGCATAAGTCTAAACTTTGAATTTTCTTCTTTGTGTCCAGCGAACTTCATTGTTTTTGTTTCTGTATCATGGAGCAGAAGCTTGGAGGTTTTGCAGTCTATTCATTTGCAGCTGAAATTTGCCTCTGTTGAGTCCACTGCAGTGATGGCAGCTTGTTTACTTCTACTTACTCCCCTGGATCAGTCTGTGAGCATTGTTCACCTGCAAACTACAGTGCTTTGCACCACCAGCACACACAACAATCCCTATGCCACAGAGTACTTGTGGTTGTTATTATAGCTAGAAGCAAACTGTCATTAAATGCTACTGATGACACAATATTTGCAGTAGCAAATTACACTTTCACTTCAAGTATGGCCAAACATTTACCAACACCATCGAAAGCATGATTGAGGTACATTTAAGGTTAGGAAAGTAAAAGCACTTAGTTAAAAGGGCTCGCACGCTCAGTCCACCTGATTAGACCTCTGCTCATCTTGCTCAGGTTGTGTGGAGCTGTCCCTTCAGTATAATGGTAAGTTAATATGTTGTAATTTTAGCCATATAGAGCTTTTCTTAGCATTTTCTTAGCAATGACTTAGCATTTCCTGCTTTCTGTTACCGCTCGCTCGTTTGTCTCAATGGCTTCTAGACACCAGCAGTGTCCTTGAACACTAAGCATATCATGTACACGATTTCCCATGTCTTAACCACAAGCCCTCGGGTTCCTGAAAGCAGCATCGCATCAGGTCACCAACTCGTGCCTCACCAGGCGCAACAAATCTGACAGAGATGTCAATCAATCGGGCACAGGCAGTACACGGCCACACAGAATGGAGAAATCAGGTAGAATAAGTGGAGACATCTGTAGAGGTGCTGAGGCTGGTTAACTGTTAAAAACCTCACATCATATAATTGGGTTGGTGTCCTGCTGATCAATTTTCAGCTTCTGTGTTTTAAGATTTAACACCACCTACAAAGTTCAGTGCACTGATTAGAATGTAGCTGCAACATTTGCAGTTCGAGCTGTGATTTCAACCACATCCACCCCTCAGACCCCACACCCTCACTTTTCACTGCTCCATATCAGAGTCTCTGCCAAACACGGATGGTTACTTCAGATTAAGTGTATATGAACTTAATTCTTGGCCACAGGGTTGTTAAAATGATTGGTGATTGGGTCTTGGGAGGTTTAAAGAAAGGTTTCTGTGCCTCTGTGTTTATTTCTCTGCCGGTTAACCTCCTGTGACTAATTATATCATATCTGTCTGCCCTAAATCGCTTCACTATATCTAATTAGGTCAAACTGTGTTGGCCCAGCATGATCAGCTTCACAGTACATGTACATGACTGACTGTGAGTGTGTGTCTATCGGTATTTGAAACTAATCCAGCCACAGTATATCATGCTTAGTGTTCACTGATATATTACAATTTTTCATATTATATTATGAGAGCAGACTTAACAAAATGATGCTCCATGAACATGTAGGTTCATAGGGTGCCAGTACCAATGAGCACTTGTCCCCTGGGTTATACAGTTTTAATATTAGACACACTATATTGACTGTGTTACAACTGTGTGTTCATATTTCCCTGTCTAATCTTTTTGGCTTTTTTTCCCTGCAACTCTTTCACCGGATTCTCAAGATCTTTGAGCAGCTGGGTGTCTCTGTCCATTTTCCAGAGTTCTCCTGCATGATCTGCTGCTGCCTGCAGGGGGAATTTCCTCTTTTTCTCCCACTCAGCCGATCAATGTCAAGCTGATCCTCAGCCTTCTGCACAGCAGCCGTGGTCTTCTGCTTTTCGTACTGAGCAATTTGCAAATACTGTGTGGTCTTCAGGGCATTTTCAGGCGTCCTCAAGCATGCCAACTTTGATTCAGCACCTTCTGGTTCTCACTTCTCTCAGAGATAAAAACTTCTTCCAGATGGTCTGCTTAGAGCAAGCCTCAGACTCTGCAGTAACGCTCTCGGAAAGCTTCATCTGCACGTCCATAGCGCTCGTGTCCAGCTTGCTACAGAGCTGTTCCTTCATTTTGACCAGCTGCTGGTCACTGCTCACTGCTCCTCAGTTTGGAGACCTCAAGCTCCAGATTCAGCTCCTGAGCGTTAGCCTTCAGGTGAGTGGGTGTGTGGAGTCTGAGCCTCCTCCTCCTCCTCCTCCTCCCTCTCCATCTAGTCTTTCACACAGCTCCACTCACTGACTTCCATCTGCAGTGTTGTAGCAGCTCCTCCATCCTGATCTCCAGCTGGGATCTGCCTGCTGTTTTACAGTGAGCCAGGTGTCTCCTGATGCCAGCAAAGGTCATGCTTGGCCCTGTGCTCCAAAAACTTTAAATAGGCTTTTTCCATTGCATCAAAGTCAAAGGTGCCATGAGACGTGTTTACGTGTCATATTCAACCAGACCACCACCTTTTACTGACCTTTAACCAATGTATTTAATTAGCCTAAACCTAACCAGAGAGAGGATCCAGAATGCAGCCCCTTGTCTGCAGTGTCACCCTCCAGAGCCTTGTGCATCAGTCATCCGCAACCAGCACCTCCATGCAACCTTTGTGTGGTATAACAACGTGACACTTCCTGGCCAGGGAAAAACATTTCCAGTGAAGGTAATCCAAGCAGCAGTTCTGTTTCCTCCAAAATGTATTTAGCAAAATAATCTAATATTGTATGATTGTGATTATCAGAGGAACAGGACAGGAATAGACCCACACACGCGACACACTTCACACATCAACAAATATGCCTATTTTTAAATTAAGGTTGGACGTATTCTCTGGCCTGTGCTGTTATCATTTGCTGAACAACAAACTTGAACACCGGGAGAAACAAATCCACAAGGTTTTAATCAGTTATGGCAGTTTCAGTTAATTTCATCTCCATTAAAATCCTGATGTTCTGTCTAAAACTAACCAAAACTGAACCATCCTGCGCTGTGTTTTCATGTGATTTTTCTGTACGTTAGTGTTTTAAGACTTGGCAGCGATCAGCCTGAACATCTGTACTTAACATCTGAAAACACACCCAGCTGGACTCTCCAGCAATGTCAGCATCACTAGAGAGATCAACACGTAACTCAGCCAGCGGGTCAGTCGTTTTCATTCTCACACCGTCCATCTGTTCAGCTCTGTTTCTGTCTCTGTCACTCTTAACATACCGACTGTTATGGTCTGGTTTTCCTGTGCTCATGTCTTGTGCCTCTCTCTCTCTCACACACTCTCTCTCTCTCCACCTGTCACAGGCAGAGCACAGAGAGGCGGGGCGATCTCCTCGGCAGCAGGCCCCCCTAAACGCACCTGCTTGACTTCCTCTATTCAGCCTGGCTACTTAAGGCACCTCCAGATACACTCCTGTGCCGGATGATTCCTCTTGTTACCACATGCGTGCTTGCTGACGACTTGATCTCCTGCCTCCTGTGACTCCGGTTATTCTCGTGCTTCCCAGATCGTGTTTTGAGCTATTTGTTAAAGTCAGAGATATTCCTCCTGTGCTTATCTTTTTCATTTCCCCAGGCTATTTGTCTGGTCAGGTGATTTTGTGTTGATTTGTTACTTTTTCCCGTTGTGGCTAATTCTTTGATTTGTTTTTTCTAAGCTGCAGTGTTTTTCCCCGCAAGGTGTTTTTTTGTTATTCCTATGGTTTAATAAATAACCTTCTCCGAACTCTCTGCTGTTGGGTCCGGACTCTCCTTAACACCAACCATAACACCAACAACAAGAGGAGTCCAATATACTGTATACTGTGTACAAATACTAAAGTTTATTTCCAACCTCCCTCTTTAATACCTCTTGTTATCATCCACCATCTTTAAACCTCATCTTACAGTTTCTCAGACAACATTTAGGCTCAGGGGTGATCACTCACATTTAACAACAGTCATAAAAGACCACTTTCTTACTTTGCTGACAAAGAGAGAGGAGAGGAGAGGAGAGGAGAGGAGAGGAGAGGAGAGGAGAGGAGGAGTCTGGTAATGAGGACCTCCTCCTTCCACATAGATTTAACAGACAGGAATAATGTTGAATGAACGATGAATAAATGATGAGAATGCATCTTTATCCATCTTTCCTGCCACACATGGATCAATGAATTATTGATGCAGACACTCCATATGGTTACTTTAACTATGTGAATGACTGTACGAGTGCATAAAAATCAGGGCTCAACCCCTGTTTGCTGAATTTATTCATGCTCAGCTCCACCTGTTGCTCAGCCTGTTTGCACGTGGATCGTTTTAGCTGCAGGTACACAGGCCTGCTTACTCATACATAGAGAAACTGAAGGTAGATTAGACACTTTATCCTCAAAAGGTACAAAACGAAAAAAAAAAAAATCAGCTTACCGAGGGTGAGAGGAGGAGGAGGGCGAGGATCAGCGGGCTGATGTTAGCAGCAGACATTTTGTGTTTCTGAGTCAGGAGCTCTTCCAGCCGGACAGATGGACACAACAGGACGCCAGCTTACCTTGGGATCTGAAACACACAGGAATTTGGGATATTAAGGCAGAATGTATCTCAGCAGGACATATTCTTATACTACAGAGCATATTTTTCAGTCTCTAGAAGTATCTGCATTCATCTGTGTAGAGCAGATCCCGACTGGAAAGCACTGAAATGTTTCGAAGATCTCAAACATTTGGATCTGGGTCTGCCTCAAAGTAAATATGTGATACATGGAACCACTTTTGCTCTTTAACCTATTTATTTACGTGCAATCGTTCATGGTAAGGTCGTGAAAATGTTCAGACATTACAGTCAAAAGACATCATGTCAAAACTACTGGACCGAGTTGCTTGTGTCTCCACGATCTGCTCCAAAGCCATGAACACATGCATGTCTACAGCGTCCTCACAGCAGGGGACAACAGCGTAGAGCCACACCGTTCTGTCCCCCCTCATACGCTGCTCTTGTGCTAAACTGATGGCCACATGGATGCACTGGTGATGAGAGAGGAAGCTCTGTTCTTAAAAGTCTGTTTTCAATTCTCCACTAATCTTTGCAGTTTGGGGTTTAGTCTCACTCCAACACTTCTATTCAGAGACATGAGCCTCATGTCACGGTTATCTGATGACTTTCAGATGTATTAGAGGTGTTGTGTGTCACTGAGTTACTAGAACTCACAGTGTTCTCGATAGATGTGGACA
This sequence comes from Chelmon rostratus, assembly GCF_017976325.1. Classification (NCBI taxonomy): domain Eukaryota; kingdom Metazoa; phylum Chordata; class Actinopteri; order Chaetodontiformes; family Chaetodontidae; genus Chelmon; species Chelmon rostratus. The sequence continues at coordinate 4,743,085 of NC_055661.1, forward strand.
TATTTGGCACCGTTCGGTCAGGAATAGTAGGAGCAGAAGCAGGCACAGTGAACGGACGGATGACGAGTTGCAGGCGGCGGGCTCTACAGTAGTTTTTGTGAACCAGCAAACCTCCAACAAGCCATTAAGGTGACCAGCTCCTTTTACCGCGCCACACTTTGTTCAGGAAGAACACCAACACCAAAAACGAATCACTGAGGGTCAATCGGCCGTTTGACCCAGCTACAGAGAAAAGTGTTTAGCTTTTCTCTGTAGCTGAAACAATTAGTTGATTAATTATTTATTATTATTTACTTGAAAGACAGAAAATTATGACCTCCCTGATAATCAAATGAGTCCTTTTTTTTTTCCAACAAAAACATCAAACATTCTTCCATCCCAGCTTGTCAGATGTGAAAATGTCCTGCTCTTCTTTGTCTAATGTGACAGTAAACTGAATATCTTTGCATTTCGAACTGGCTTATTTTAAGAGTGTGATTAGAAAAATGTAGGATTTTTTCTCACCACTATTTTCTGATATTTTGTCAACCAACGATTGATCACATGATCACAAAAACAACTGGCAGATTAATAAATGATGAATGTAGTTGTTAGTTGCAGCCATGCTATGTCTTCTCACCCTTTGACCGGCATGCTGAAGACTTCGAGGAGGACATGTGCTGCTTTGACTTTAAACTGCTTATATGAATGCCTTAATGTTAATGCCTTTTACTTCATTTTCACCCACAACAACTGTGGGCAGCTATTACAAAGACATTGCCAGCCTATCAAAGGCCTGTCCCTTCAATCGTATGTGACTTGTACGGTAAGTTGTGTGTCTGCAATGAGCCCATGTTCATGTATCTGCGTGTGCTCATGGATGCAGCCTGACTCTGCAGGCCTGGAGGGTTCGCACAAGTAAAGCCAAGTAGCAGGGCTGAGCGCTCGGGCCCCGTCCCACAGGGAGAGCTTGGTAGCTTGGCATTCCTACTCCACCAAAACCCTGCCAGCAACAGGCCCCTCCTCCTCCTGTTGTCAGGAGCAACAGCTGAGAGAGCTGCTGAGTTTGGATCTGAACTGAACCACGTGGACCTGGAACCTCCTTCTGCTCCTTCTCCTGCTCTACTGTAAATAGAATCCTTGAGATTTCATAACGTACTTCAGTTTTTAACAGGCAGTAAACAATGAGCCTCACGTAAATTTCTGTATTTTGGTAGAAAAAAGTGGAAACATTTCTTGATGCAAACCAAGCTCATCTAATTTAATTCCTGTATACTGCATATTAATGCATCATAGTCCCACACAAAGAGGACCTTCATTCATTTTTTGCGAAAATAAGTCAACGAAGAAGACACACAAAGCAGAAAAATAACAAAACAAGACAGAACATGAATGGGAGACCGCAGCTTTGCCAAGGCCACCATAATAGCTGCTGCTGCTCTCAGAAAAGCTTTCATGGTGAGTGCTTGAGCACAAACTGCCATTAATTCATTTCTGAGGAAAAAAAACACAAGCATGTTACAAACCACCAAAACACTGATGGTATCTCACCCTGCCAAAGTGGGAGTCATCTCACTCTGAGAGTGTTTGGAGAAAGAGAGGAGAAGGAAAACAACGAGGAAGATAAACTACGTTGTGCTGTGAAAAGTACTTGCCCTCTTCATGATTTCTTCTATTTTTGCACATTTATCACACAATACTGTTTCCGATCTCCAAACAAAATTGAATATAAGATAAAGTCAACCTGAGTAAACACGAAATGCAGTTTTTAAACTATCACCATCATCACTTGAAGAAAAAAGTTATCAAACATTAAGTGGGCCTGTTTGAAAAATTAATTGCCCTCTTAGTTACTTATTCCCCTAATGAACCACAGTGAATTCAATCTGGGTTCAATCAGACTAAACACAAACATGCTTGACTACTGCCACTGTAATCTAAATATAATTTAAGTAGAACCTTTCAAAAAACCTTTCTATGTGGGTAAATGAAAACTATTCTGCAAAGAAGAGTGGGCCAACACTCCTCCACAGCACCATGAAATACTCCTTCAGCTGAATGTTTGAACCACACTGTGCATAGTGCAAAGTTTCTCCGCTCATTGAAAATCCAATGTCAAGGGGGCGGGCCTACATGCATGATTTGCGACATCACAAATAGCTTGGAGGCCAATCCTGGTCCAGTATTCGACTCACACACGTGTGATGTGGGAACTTGAGGCCTCCAGTGTAAGACTGAGAACTGACTTTTCAGCGAGGTAGGGTAACACTGGAAATGACAAATAATTGCAATTGGATTTTAAGTTAGGGAAAAGGAGCAGATGTCAGTCAAACTTGCAGATTTATAGATCAGAGTTGAAAGATGAATTCTGACTTCAGTCAGGATTCACACTGAACCAGGAAACTCAGTCCTTGTGTAAAAATAATTTCTACAATATTCTACATTAATATCAGAAAAAAAAATAGGATTGATGTTTGACACAGTGCCCTGTGTGTCAGCCATGCTGGTTTCAGTCTCAGTGAATGGGAGATGGAGAGTCTATTTACAGAGATAGCGTGACCACACTTGAATAAGGCAGCCTGGAACTGCCGACACCTCCCACACTCGACTCCACCAGATGCAGCTTACTGCTGCTTCCACTGTTGTTGCTTTATAGGCTGACATTGATAAAGAGTAATGCAGGAGATGCATCTGATTGGTGTGTTATTTAAAGGAATAATATACAAATTCAGTTTGGTATTTATATCAAATACAGCGTTGGATGGATGGTTAAATGGTAAATGGACTGCATTTATATAAGACTTTTCTAATCTACCAATCACTCATAGTGCTTTAAAACCCATGCCACTTTCACACACACACACACACACACACACACACACACACACACACACACACACACTAAGGCACAGCATCAGGAGCAATATCTTGGCCAAGGCCGCTTTGACATGCAGACTGGAGGAGCCGGGGGTCAAGCGTCTGATTAGTGGACAACCCGCTCTGCCTCCTGAGCCACAGACATGCTGAGGATTGGTTTCCATGTTTTCCCCTGGATTTAATTTCCAACAAAACTGAATCTTAATTACCAACTGGACAAGTGCCCCGAGGCCCCAGACTCCCAGAGCCCCATGGGCCCAAAAGTCTCAGGTTTACTGCGTATCGGTTGGTTTTGGTAAGGAGCACAACTTCAGGAGACCCACAATGTCAACAAAGGACTAACTTTACTAGCAAACATTCATGTCTTGTAGAGCAGCCATGTGTTGAAATCTATTTTTAGACTTATATTATTTTTATTTAGGCTGTGCTTTACAGTGAATCAGGCCTGAGGAGAAGAGCCTAAAAAATCTTGAAATAACATAAAGTGAAATCAAGTTCAATTGTCAGATTAAAAACAAAAAAAATCACTATAAAAATACAAACACTTGTTCAGGTTCTGCAAAAGTCTGTAACAGTATAACTGATCTCCCAATGGATCCAAAACTGTGATCCGCTCCCTTTAAAATGTCTTCCTGAAACGTACAACATTTTGAGGTTTTCTTGGTACAAAGGCAATCAGACACAACTCTCATTGAGGCTATACGCTCAGTCCCACCCACAGGGGTGGTGGTTACAACCCACCACACACGGCGCTCCCTCCAAGACTTAAGATAAGATCAACAGTACAGGTTGAAACCAGAAGTCATCTATGATAGTACACATGAGGCTCTACATGGATACACATCAAGTGTTTATAGTTACATGGAAATTGAATGAAAAACTTCAGGAAGTGTGTGTGAGAGCATGTGTGTGTGCGTGTGTGTGTGTGTGTCAGCCCAGCAGCTGCTCAGGACTCTCCTCCCTGAGCTGTAATCAGTGGATTAATGAGTCTCAGCGGCTTTCATGTTCAACACCGTCAGCCTGAGTGTGTGTAATGTTTGATGCGCCGTCTACGGAGCACACACACAGTAATTAAAGAAACACACATGCACACACACTTTCCAAACTAAACATATACGCATTTTAGACACTGGTCTTTACTTTTGGTTTGTTATAGCACTAGTAAATACTGAAATTTGCAGCCAAGGGGGGGAAGACAAAGGAAGCAGCAAATGAAAAAGTAAAAAAGCAGAGGCTGAAAGAGGCTGAAAGAGGCAGAATCAGCGGCTTCCTTAAGAAAGTGTGTGCGTGTTTTTGGTAGGAGAAGCGAGTCCTCTCGGGAGAAGAGGAACTTTTTTCTCTCAGGGATGAGTGGGAAAAGAGGAGCAAGCCTCTCTTAATGATCCCTCACCTATAATGCTGTCACTCAGACCAGAGCAGCGCTTTGAAAACTCTGTGATGAGACACATCATTAGGGGGACGAAGACAGAAGAGTGTGGCGGGAGAGAGCAGAGAAAGAGGGAGGACAGACGGACAGAGTGAGCCACTTTGATGTGTGTCTTCATGTTTGCGTTTGGTGGGAACACTGGGAGCAGTTTTTTCCCTCAGGATTGCTCCTGGTGAGGCTTTGACAGCTGTTGTGGCCTGGAGAGTAAAAGCATGCACCGGCTTATCCCCCTCCACTCACAGACAGACCCTCAACCCTAACTCTTCTTCTATTCTAGCTCTCATCCACTGAACACTGACTGCTTCTTTCTTCAGAAAACACAAGAAATTCTTCTCCGTGCTGCTTCGAGAATCATCATCTAATGTGTTAATCCAGCACTGGACTGTCTAAATCCCAGAGAATATCACAGCCAGTCACTCAAGTCCCAGGCTCTATATTTAGCCCAAGGAATTAGGGGAGGAATTAATATACACAGACATGACTTAGTCTTCATTATTTTGGGGAGAGAGAGGGAGGTGCACTTATCACAGAGAGAGAGAGAGAGTCGGAGGAAGAGAGATGAAAACTGTCCTGGTTTCTCGCTCCCTTTATGTCCCGTTTTTCCCACAATTCACTGGGGGAGGGGGGGGGGCGTTGGGGTTGCGTAGTAACAAAAAACAAAAAGGAATAGTTTAAAAAAAACACCACACAGCATCCTCAGAGACTCACATACCAGGAGGAGTGAAACAGCCAGATCCTGCCTGGTTCCCTCCAGAACAAGCCAGGAATTAAGCAACTATTAATACTAAGAATTTTCAATATGATCAGAAAAACATTCATATCGTGGGGTTGCAATATGCTGACTTGTTGATGCAATGACATCATACTGCAACAACAAGCATTGCTACTGGCTTCACATGGAGCAGCTGGTTTAAAAAAAGGGGGGTGATTTCAGTAGTGTGGAGCTGGTTTGGTTCCAACAGATCAGATGTACAACAAACCACAGCAATACGTGAGAAATGTTAGAAGACTGTAACACCAAAAGAGGAAAATACAACAAAAATCACCACCTCAAGCAGAAGCACCTGGCTGAGTGCGAGGAGAGCCAAAAAATCCAGCGAGGAGAGCTCAGCAGCTCCTGCGACTTCTAAACCAAGCAGACGAGCTACACGGGCTCAGCGTAGCATGACCAAATCTTTGCCGAGCTGAACTCTGTATTTTATCACAATCAGGAATATCGTTAACCAAGGAATACCCTGAAATATCATAATGTTATTCGAGGGCCATGTGTCCATCCCTAGAGAGCATTATCCAGGCAGCCAGTTCATGTCGCATCAAGATGTGACTGATACCACACATTAGTATTTAAAGATAATTTCTGGGAAACAGGGTTGTAAATAACAATATGGTGCTTATTATGAATCGAAGTCTGCAGAGTTCAGAACAAAACCATTTTACCACTTACAACGCTCATTAAAAACAGTTGGGACACAGTTGTGTAAGCCATAACTAAAACACAATGTAATCATTTGTTAATATTTATTTTTAATTATTTGAAATAAACTCAACTGAAAACAGTAAAAGGACAATATATTTAATGTTTCACCTCATCAGCTTCATTGATTTTTGTAAATATCTGCTTATTCTGAATTTGATGCAGCAACACGTTTCAAACGAGTCAGGACGGGAGCAACAAAAGACTGGGAAAGATGTGGAACGCTCCAAAAACACCTGTTTGGATCATTCCACAGGTAAACAGGTTGATTGGTAACAGGTGATAGTATCATGATTGGGTATGAAAGGAGCATCCTGAAAAGGCTCAGTCGTTCACAGGCGAGAGTGGAGAGAGGTTCACCACTATGTGGACACGTGATTGGATAAAGGATGTTACTACATGGGCTCAGGAACACTTTGTGAAACTGTTGTCAGTAAACACAAGTTTGTTTGCATTCTGTTTTATTTGCGTTTGTGTAATCAGCTCCATTACACTGCTGTGGAATCAGGGTTGCACTACAGAACAGGACCGGATGGACTGTTAAGTAACTCTGGTCTGGAAAAGATGCACCTGTCCTGATATTGCGATGAACAAAACTTTACATAAATCTTAACTGGCAACCATTTGTCAAGATGTTATCCACGTCAACATATAGGCAGGCATGTGGTGGCTAATATTTCTATATCTCTGTGTCAGCTTTTTAGTGACAAAAGACGCCCCAGTCTCAGTCCTCTGACTGCTCTGGTCAGAGGACTGAGAAATGACTAGCTTCAGTGCCCGTAAGCTACATTCTACTGTCTCAGGATTTGATAATAAATAATTACATTTGATGAACCCAAGTTTCTTCACTTTAAATTAAAAACATTCCAATGACTGTGATGAAAAGCATGGTGGGTGAAAATCTTCTGTCACGATTAGGGTTGTAACAATTTACCGAATCTTGTGATGTCATGATAGAAATATTTCTCGATGCCGCAGTGGGACTGTGACGTTACATGGTTATTTACTACCTCTCCTTGTTGAAAATTGTATTGTTTTTGTTTGCATAGTCCCATCATCGTTAGCGTGCAAGTCAAGCACTGCTACAAATAAAGCCATGATCGATGTTTTTGCTGTTTTTGAGTCGGGAGCTCCACATGAAGAATAACAACACTCATCACAGTGTTGCTGTCGTTACGGACGATGCACAAAATACGGATTTAGCGGCGAGAGAGGCCGGACTGTTCCTGCACATGAAGCGTTTTACACACACTTTAAACCTCGCTTCTCCAGCCGGTTTGAACGTAGGTCGCTCCAGCCACCTGCTTGGTCGAGTCAGGCATGTAGCAGCACCGCAGGTCAACTACCAATCAGAGGCTGTTAAACCTGCCAGTACATAAACTGATCATGTGGTCACCTGATGCAACAGCTCTTTGAATTACCTTATAAAAGAACTGCTGCTGACTGCTGCACTGTTTTTGTTTTGAAATTGTAAATGGTTCAATCATTCACTGCCAAAGACAATTCTATCACCTATCAAGTAGGTCATGGCTGCTGCTGTTATTTCATTTAATGAAAGAAGAAAAGCAGAAGCACTTAAAGTTAAAAACAAAGCTTATGAGAATAGCTTATAAGAATAGAAATTATTTATAAAGAGCATTTTTAAGTCATTTTTCTTTCTTCCTTTTTTAAAACATTGCAATAAATATCGTATCGTGTCCTACGTATCGAGGTATTATCGTATCGTATTTTATGTCACGGTAACGGTATACATCACAGTTTTGTAGCTGTTATGTACATTCAGTTAAGACATGGTTTGAAGTAACCCTGCCATACCAAACTTCATCACATTTGATTATTTATTTATTATTATTCATTATTTTATTAAATCACGCTGCTCGCCTCCAATACATAACAGTGACTCGCAAGTCACTTTCTCATATGAGCTCCAGACGATGTCCACAGAATCAGGTCTGGATATTGTATAGAGCCTTCTTTCACACGTGTAGCACATTTGCTAATGTCAGATGCACTCTTACTTACCATTTAATTTAGGTGTATGAACTGCTGTGTAGCATGAGAATGACAGTGTGTAAATACGGCTTCAGGGATAGCTCCCGTGGTGGAAACAGTATTGCCAAATCTCTGCTGATAAACACATTTCTACCGTTGCACAGTGTATATCATCATACTGCCACACCCTATTTTCAGGTAATACCTAAGTAACAAGTAATGTGCCTGTTTAATTTTCAGTAATTGTAATTGCATTATTTAATTAGAATTTTTATTTAGTTGCATTTCTAGTTACCTCCAAAAGTAGTGGAATTACAGTAATGGATACTTTGTAGTGTGTTACTCTCAGCAAGTTACACACAGCAGTCATAGGGCGCTGTTTGTCTAAAATTGGTGCAAACCAAACTTGCAAATGCACATGGTGAGTATTGGCAGTAGTGCTATCCTGGCACAGTGAGGTGCGAGTGAAAGAGAGAATGAGAATGTTTTCTTAGAGGGAGGAATACTGAATCTGAGCTCTTTAATAATAACCTTTTTCATTGCATACATCTTTACCTATACAAGCAGGGAAACCACAGGTGTATTTATTAACATTAAGCATTGCTGTGTTCCATTTAAGTATCCCAGTAAGCCATGCCAGCATTCACGATACCAGTGCCATGGAGCTGGGAAACATGAATGGAATGCAGCCATCATTAATGTTATAGAGTCACACTGGGCTTTTCCTGCTGTGACAGAACTGAGCACATAGATTAAATGAACTGCAGGAGAGACTCTGTTGATGCTTCGATGGAAAAAACAAAGTTCACCTCCATTTCCGAATTTATATTAAAGGAAACACTGAAATTCCATGCATAACCACGGGCATGTCTGTGCAATGAGACAGTAACTAGCGAGTTGTTTCTTAAGCAAAAAAGGAGGGTGTGCTGTTTAGATTAGTATGTCTACTACTGCAAGAGAAAAATCTTTTAACTCTCAAAAGAAAATAGTTTGGACCAGAATTGGGTTTTTTGATAGTCTGACTGCTCATGTTTCTTGCCGTGCTGGACCTCTTTGCAGCGACGTTTTAACATTTCTGCTATGAGGTGCTTTTTGTCCGCTGTGACAATCTGAGGAAACAACAGGGGTGAATTAACCTCTGGGTTTATCTTTTCCAAACAGACTTTAATCTTAAATTCTAGAGATTTCCAACATTTCCAAAAATGCTAAATATGTGGCAGAATTCTGTGGAAACACATCTTATCATGGTTCAACCATGAAAGCATGGTGTCCTGAGTTTTCCTCTCGGTGTAAGCATCATATATGCCGAGACAGAATATGCAATCAGTGAAGTCTTTCATATAAACTAAAACAAGAAATTTAAAGACCCATAAAGGAAATGATGTAAGGGGTGAAATCAAGCACAACGTGGAGCCTTTTGCATCAGCATCCATCGAAGGATCTCCTTGATGTGACTAAATGACACTCGGCTCATGCGTGATACTGGGTGTGCTACAAGGTTGCCGTGCTGAGACTGGGCCTGATGCCTAATGTCCTCTCCTCCCTCACTTTCTCCTTCCTCTGCTGCTCGGGCCAGCCAACACAACAAGGCTAATTGGGCCATTTAAATGTCAGCATCACAGAGATCTGAGAGACAGAAAAGCTCTTCCCCGATACTTGTGTCCTTACGCTGCAAATGTTTCGCCCAGTGTCCGAGCAGCAGCATCTTCATGACGAACTGTGGATTCCTTTTTTCTCCAACAAGTCAAGCAAATCTAAACAGGATTCTGCGGTTCGCGTGATTGCGTTGAACCAGATGTGAACTGTAAATTTCCCTGCATAAACATGCTCTGATATTCAAACAGCTCACACAGATGTTCAGCAGGGGTATTTATCCTCCCACAAAAAGTCAACGCAGGAGCTGTTCTCGTTGCTGTTGTTTTTGCGAAACCAGACTTGTCGCAGCTGTTTGGCCTCGAATTAGGATTCAGGGCGGATGTGCCACTCATTCATCACTCTCTCTGAATGAGGCTGCAGCTGAGCATTCAGAAATATAAACAAATAGCTCAACATGAGCCTTGTTTTTATCAGTCGGTCTGCAGCAAACACACCGGAGGGACATGCAGGAATAGACACACACACACCTCCACACACCTTTTCTGGCCAGACATGAACATTTCTAAATGTGAAGTAGCGAGCCACCTCTATCAGACACAGAGGACTGAAAGGCTTTTCATCGCTGTTTTAACCCTCCAAAACCGCCCAAACACACACTGAGAGAAGAAAAGTAGGCAATTGTGATTCAGTGACAGTAGATTCATTACAAGGTCACAGCTTTTACGCAAAGGGCTGGATTTCACAGATCTTCAGGAATACAAGTGGCCAAACACTACATCCTTGATGCAAAAACAAAGAGTAATATCAGCGTTATTGTTGGCTGATTGAATTCCAGCAAAAAACAATATGTTACAGGCCTGATGTATGTGGATCCACTGCTGTTATAATGCATGCATGACTGTATGAAATCGTATAGACATAGAAAGAAACTCATATCTCCATCACAGCAATGTAACATTGATTATAACATCATTTTTAAGATTCAGATATGAAGTCCACTTCATTATAATTCACTAACCGCCTAAACAGACTTTAAAAAGGCTGAGTCTCCTCATGCTTATGGACGAATATAGACTAGTAAGTATGTGGGAGAGCATATTGTGGGTATCGATGAGCTTTTTTTTCCCCATGCAGTGCTTTCCTGCCATCTCATATTCGCGCTTGATGTTGTCCGTTTGCAGGAATTGCGCAAACCGCGGGCTGTGAGGAGGCGCTGAGGGGAGTGAGCCTCCTCACTGAGCCCAGCCGACACATGCCGCAAGATCCCGGCGTGCTCATTTCCCACTCCCCTCCCGAACACCCTTCAACGCCAACGCTCGTGCAAAAGACGTGATGATTCATTTGACACAACGCCACTCTAATTCACCCGTTTCCGTCAGATCTTACCATGGCATCGACATTCTCCAAATGGATCCTCCGGGCTGATGAAAGGCTGCGCGCTCCGCAGGGGACAAGTCAACCCCCGCGGGACCGCGGAGGGGCAGGACTCCCCTGTGGCTCCGGGCAACACAACTTCTCTTTGACCACAATGTTGCGGACTTTGTCTTCCCGGGACAATAATGCGACAAGTTTGTTTTTGACAAATTAATTCCTCGCCGCGCGCGATAAAGGTTGAATTAACACTGAGGATTCTGCTGCCCTGCGGATGGCTGCTCGCTTCGCCCTCCACACAAGAATGCGCCGCGCATTTCAACTAACCGTCTCTCTGCCTCCATCCCTCTCTCTCTCTCTCTCTCTCTCTCTCTCTCTCTCTCTCTCCCCCCTCCCTCAACACAAAAACACACACACATGCGCGCGAGGAAGCACAAATCCAATTTAGCATGATAGATGTGAGACATGAACAGGTTACGTTGAATAAATAATCCAGTCACACCAGATTCACACCAGTGTGTGTGATCCCGAGGTCACTGTAACGGGTCACCGGATTCGAACAGAGATCAGGACCACGGACAGCGGCCATCATCATTTTATTCTCCCAGAAGCAAAGTATGAACGTGTGGTGATCACGTGACCTTGTGCGCTTGTGAAAAACGTCTTAAATCAATTCTGTCACAGGTCCTCACAGGCAAATCTGGAGGGAGCCTAAATATTACCTGAAAAAATTCAACCTAATTAACATGAAGCTTTAGAAAAATGAATCACATAAAATACAGACCAGTGGCTTCCAGAATAACAATGCCTCCATCCCACAGCAGCAGGGATCACTGATTAAAGTGGTCAGTATGAAAATAATGCGAATCACATGGTACCACCTATGTGAAATTATGGACTGATGTTTTAAAGGCTCCAGTCTGCTTCAAGCGACTGGATATCTTCACCAGGCCACGGCAAAAGTTTATAAAGCTGGTCCGATTGGCCACATACGCAGGTTAAAAGCCTGCTGCATATGAAAAAAGACAGAAGTATTGTGTCAGGATTTTAAAAGAGAGAGCTTGAGAGAGGTTCAAACCCTTCTTTATTCCACCCCACCACACAGCTAGCCAAATGCTGCATGAAGTGGGTGTTACTGTCTGTGTCAGTTGTAGCCCCTCGACTTCAGACATCATTATGTGAGGGGAAGGGTTTCAGACCCTATACGTCGATGCCATAACGCACAGTGAGCATGTTTGTCGAAATTAGGATATATAGTATCAATACCTAATTCTCACAGTGTGACTGCTGCCGTGACCCAAACATCTACAGATCCACTAACAGCTGACAGTAATGTGGTCGAAGCCTGTTTTTGTTTTCCTGCATTTCAAAACATCAGCGGCACAGATGGACGACAGCAGCGATTGGTCAGGTGTGCAGAGGTGTGAAAGTGGGCTGGGTTTGATCACGGTTCATGTGTAAAACTGAGGGCAATGGCATGAATTTCTTTGAGGAGAGACGGTCCAGAAATGTACACAGTTAACCCTAATTATATGATTCCTCATGTTGGAACAATAAACACCATATAAGACACAGAGAGACAGTGGGCTGCAGGCCGGAGGAGGCGGTGATGGCACGCTCTTCACCCTGCCTTCACCTCTGATCATTTCTGAACAGGCACGAGTTTCACCTTTAGACATGGTTGCAGCCACGTTGTGCAACCTCATTCATTCAAGTCTTCCTGCACCCTTTAAACAGCGCTCTCTACCACCATCATCAAAACACCAAATGAGGGAATGCTGCAAGAATGGAGATGACCCCCTCTGTGGAGAATCTATTGACAAGTAGCTGCTGCATCACTGCAATGACACCCAGTCTTCAAAACATGGCTGTGTATGCTTTTATTATTATAAAAGTCATTACGGTGCATGAACGGAGGAGGAGGAAGAAGAGGCCGTTAGAAGAGTGACTCTAAAAATATATCCTCTATCTTACTCGCCTGCTCTCCGTGATTGATGTAAAGCTCTGCGTATCTGCCGAAGAATGAAAAACAAGCAGGAATGTCAATCGGTGGGGAAGAGCGGTCGTCAGCTGATCAGAAGGTTGGTGATTCGAACCTCGGCATGCCAAAGTGTCTTTGGGCAAGATACTGAAACCCAAATTGCTCCTGATCGGTGTGTTTATGAGTGAATGTGGCCTGTGTTGTGCAGCACTTCAAGTGGTTGACAGACTAGAAAAGTGCTTTATAAATGCAGTCCATTTACACACACATCTACCAGATCCCACTAGAAAAAACACTTACAATTAATCAACTCAAAGTAGGGTTAAGCAGTGGTTAACAAATGGTACATATTACAGGTCATATAGCTTCTCTGCGGTAAAAACGTCTGTTTTAATCGTGGTAAACCTGCGTATTCTCAGAGCTCTTTGTTCTTCTCCTAGAAGTTGGAAAGAAAGAGGTGATGGCGTCAAGGCAGGGTCATACAAGTAGGAGGTGTGTTATTATATCCATTTGTGCTGCCAGAGGAACGGCAAAGTGAGGTCTGGATTTCATGTGCAGCACATTTTTCTGCTACTTCGGCTTTTGGAGATGCTTAACTTGTTTTGTGCCCTTCCAATTTTCCTATGATGATGCTCAGCACCAAAAAATCTAAGATGTATCTGATTTCTCGCTTTCGTCTAACCCGTCATGCTGAAAGTCAGTATGTTTCATTCTACTTGTATTCCCCATGCTTCTATCATCCAGCCCTCCTACGCAGCGTGTAGTGGTGACTCAGGCACCTCAAGTCTGCCTTCATCTTCCACCCCGAGCTGCAGAGAGAAGAACAAATCTCCGCTGTTTTTACTTTCCTTTGTTCTCACTATATGTCTTAGAAATGGCACATACACGTATGTACACACTAACACACGAAGGCCCCGGCTGGCCGCTTGGCAGGAATCGTGATCAGGATCTGAGTGGTTCTCTTGACGCAGTGACATCATCACTAATTGATCCTCTTTTGAATTCTGACAGGGGAATAATATGCTGCTGTATGGGGTTGCCATAGCAACTGGCCCATTTCAATGCAACGGGATGTGGAGTGTTGCTGGAAGCTGGGGGGTAATTGGGGATGTTGGGGTGGGAATGGGGGGTTGGTGGGTGAGGATGTGCGTGAAGAAGGGGGGTTGTGAGCTGCCTGAAAGGAAAGAAAGAGTTCAGGGAACAGAAATTGCATTCAGAGCAGTCGGACACAAACACTTATGAAGCACATTGAACTGACAATGAGAAAACCTTGGACGCGATCCATCAAAACATAAAGAGCTGAGAGGGGGAGCTCTGATTTGCATAAGGAAATCAATGTATTTACAATTCATAAACATGCTGAAGATTAGCAAGACTGAGCTGCTGAGATCTGGATCAATCACAAGTCTCAACTGCAAGTTATTGACCTGGTACCTCTGCACAGATCCATAGAGCACAGGCATTTCTACAGCAGAGCCCAAAGGAGAAGAAACACTTTGCATGACGAATTGATTGACATTCAGTGTTGGTGAGCTGCAGACCGGACCCTCTAAATCAACAGAGTGACTGTTAGATTAACAGAGAAACCTAAATCAACTCCGTCTCTGCGCCTTGAAGCCTCGCCATAAGACAAATTGGCAGATTTACACACTATGTATCATTAGGGAGGTACTTAGTAGCTTATCATTTTATGACACGGCTACCCAAAGGCTGCAAAATAATTCAATTTTCCACAGTAAAAATGCATACAAGTGCTTTTCACAGACCTGAACTCTCCTTCACTCCGTCTGTTTTAGTTCCTTCTAGCTGGGAAGACATTGCATGTTTTTATTAATATTGCACATTACATTAATGCTCATGTTGACAATGCTAACATGCTGATTTTTAGTAGGCATAATGTTAACCACGGTCATCATTTTAGTTTGGCATGTTGGCATGCTAACGCTTGCTAATTACAACTCAGCACAACTGAGCTCATGAGTTTTGCAGATATCTGACAACAAACCAAAGTATTGGACAAAGTCAAATAATGGTCAGTAAGATTCAGCCCCTGAATCACATGGCTATCTGCTCCAAGTTTAATCACATTCTCCTGTAGTTTTCCAAACATTTCACTAAAACCCCAAAATCTCAAATCTCATTGTGGCACAGCAGGAAAAGTTGGTGGATCATCCTCTGGGGGACTGTGAATGAATGTGGTCTAAAATGTCATGGAAATCCATCTAAGACTTTTTGTTCATATGTAGAAATTTATCAAAGTGTCCAACAGCCAGATCATTGATCATTCAGGCAATTGATTAGGGTTTGTGTCCCCCCTCAAACATCAAATGACATCAGATCTCCTGCAGATTCAGCCTGACTGTAAAATTATCTTGCAAGCTTTACCCACTTCATTTTAGGGTTGCAGGAGGGTGCAGTCTTTCCCAGAATGCACTGGGCAGAAAGTAGAGACACCCTGCATGGGTCACCACAGTCCATTGCAGGGTCAGTCTAAATCGATTAGAGGTATGCCTAAACAAAATAACATATTGATAAAATGAAAAGTAGTAACACGTACCTTAATGATAAACACTATTCTATTGTAATTTCTGGTTCTTTGCATCCCATATTATTCATATCTGATCTGTGATGTATATACCAGTGAACTGACAGAGGGAGGGGGGTAGCTGTCAGGGAGATAAATGCTGGCATAGACTTCCACTGTGCATGTTCAGGAATGTAAATATAACGCATCTACCTCCCTCTCCACCAGCAGGTCCTCCTCGTCATGCTGTAGCAATAACAGCGATTGAAATCACTATGGCAACAGAATTTCTACCTGAGAGCGAGGCTGTGGAGAAGCTGGAGGAGGAGGAGGGATGGAGAGACAGAGGGAGAGAGAATGAAAAAGAGGTTCTGGGGCCTCTCATAACACAGCATGATTTATGAAGGTCCGGGAAGGAACATTTACAACATGTTCGCTTCACACGGAAAGAAAAGGATCTGAGGCTTTAAAGGCCAGGCAGCCATTCAGCAACGAGATTCATTCCCTTTCTTCACCCCTTCTGTGTGTCTCTGTCTTCCTCTTTCATCAAATTCTCTGTTTTCCCTCACTATCAAAATGTATGAAATCCTTCTTCTTCTCTGTTGTCCTGCTGTTGATGTCAGTCTTATATGTACTTCAGGTATGTCCCACTGGCAAAAGACATATTAGACACCTTGAATCCTTTCTTAATCTAGTCCTATTAGTGATAATGTGAATATTAGCTGCCTAACTGAATATCTCCGGGGAGCATCATTACAGAGCAGTGGTACCCAAACAGTTTTCTGTCATGCCCCCCCTTTGGAAACCATCCAGAGCATTCTTGTTTGTTTATTGTTCCCAAATGACCGTCACGGCTTGACGAGTGTGGGAGTCAAGGGGTCGCGGTTACCTTAATCATGGACAGAGAGGAGCACATGTTGTGACAGGTTTCAGTCAGCAGAGATCAGAGCTTCAGTGAATTTTACTCATATGGACGAAACCAACTTAGAAAAAAGCGAAAGGTGACCGATGGATGAAATACTGAATGAGAGATTGCAGAAGTTACAGAAGCTAGTTAAATCCCATTCTAAAATAAGATGCTTATGCTAAAAAGCTTACAATAAAACACTAGAAACATGGCAAAAAAGTACCTCTTCCTGACTGCTTCAACTATGAGTCAACAGTCTGTGTTAAAGTCTCATGTGACGTCCTCAGAGTGGACAGAACTCTGAATGACGTCCTCTAATTCAGGTCACATCCAATAAAAGCTACCAGACTGGTGGACAGGAAACGTGCTATTCTCTGTCCCACACTTAACATACTGACGGCTGATGGATTTTTCACTACACTTCTTCAAACTGCTCAAATAGACGTATGGGGAAATTGGAGGAGTTAAGTTAAGCACAATGCACTTTGTGACATTTCTCCAAGAGCCAAAGTAGCAGAAATATGTGCTGCACATCAAATACACACTTCCCTTTGCCACTTTCTGACAGCGCAAATGGAAATAATAACACACCTCCTACTTGTATAACCTGCTTTAACTCTGTCGCCTCTTTTCTTCCGTCTTCCAGAAGTGCAGAAGTACGAGTTCAATCAGGCACCACACCATTTTCATCCTTCAGACGTTTACTATAGACTCTGTTTTAATTACATAGATTTACCTCACACATCCCTCAAGTGATGTAACGTTCAACAGTGTGTTTGTCTGCCTGTTCTTTTCCACGGAGCTGTGTTATGTTTGCATGAAGCCCACAGGTGGATGCTGTAACATTGTCTGTAGCTTTCGATTGACAGACGAGCCTTGTAGAGTTGAATGAACCTGAACTCATATCAATGAGGACAAGATCAGAGGACAGTTTCAGCATCTGCTCGTTAAGGTTATGATTTAGTTTAAAGGGACATTGTAATGGAACTAGATGACGCTCGGCTGCTCGCCAAAAAATTCAGCTCTAGCCAAATTTGAGTTGAGGTCTAATGTGCGTACAATTCATAGGCGTTTAAGCACCACAGCACAGGCAATTAAGCATCACATCCATGCATTCAGCTAGTTTACCAAATGTGTGTGAGACGAAAAGAAAATATAAAGTCATATAAGTAATAACTGATTCCTTAAAACAATCAAACAGTAAACTAGTAACTGAGACCTGGCCTCTCGCCTTCAGTTTGACCTCAACTGTCAGGTATGTTTAGGAGCCTCTCACCGTTATGGTGATTGACATGATGATGAAAATGAATGGAGAGATAATATAAATACGGTCACTGGTTTTTTCTGTGCTTGCAGATTTGTTGTTTTTTTTTTAAGTATGACTGACTGATGTGCTTTTCATTGAGTACGAGTGAGTCTCCTCCCATTTGGGGAAATACTTGCACAAACAGTTGTAGGTACTCCATCCCTCTCATGCTCATCCATCTTCTTTCTTGTTTTAAGAGTGGGTGCCATTTGAGTCACTACCAGCTAATTTTCTACGTACTGCCCCCTGTGTTACCAGAGGGGGATGTAGCAAACACATTAAATATGGCCAGCCCGGTGGTTATGCTTCCTGTCAACGTTACCAGCCTTTTTGGGTGATTTTGTTTAGAAAGGTTAAAAATACAGAATTTTTATGTGAAAATAATGAAATTGTAAGAAAACCGGGAGAGTTGACAGATCTATGTTGGGCACAGTATGCCCTGCCCTACCTGTTCCCCACCCACATGCCCACAGACAGGCCTGGTGGACATCTGCACTCTACTGAGTGCACTCTTCTCGTTCCTCATGTTATCAATATGAATAAAGAAATCCTACCTAGAGTAACAGGAATCTCTTTTTCTATGTTTTAAAATACTTTAGTGCGATATTTCTTATTGCTTGGCCACCAAATCCCCTGAGTCAACCAATAACATGTCAGAGGACTTGAAATCCACACTGCACAGAAGATGGCTGACAAGAGAGCAATGTCAGAGTGATTAGTGGTGTTAACAAAATGGCCCTTCACTCTGACTGTCAGGCTGCACCTTAGTCAGGCCGTCGCTGACAAATGTGTGATTTAAAGGGTGAACTCAAGTCATGGCTGTCTTTTAAAAGCTCTGTGCTCTGAACTGTCTTTCTACTCTCTCACCCCTCCGTGTTCTTGTTTTCTTTGTCGAGTGAGTGAATCATCCTCTCCAGCTACAGTCTCGTCCAGATCAATGGAGATCTCCACATGGGTCCTCACAGACCTCCCCGCTCTTCCCCCTCACACTGCCATTGCCATGGAGACTCTAGCGAGTGGCCTGGCTACATGGCTGGACTTGTCGGAGACACGCAATGCCTCGTAGCGGTCCCACAGGCACACAGGGATACAGACACTGACAGTTCTTCAATTGAGGACATGAAAGAAATAGATTTCCCTGACTGTCACCGAGTGTCTCATCCATATCTTTACACTTCAACATTTATGTTCTTGACTTTCTGAGGGCTCCCATGCCACACAGTTGTATTTCCCCGGAGTCTGGTGGGTAGCAGGTTTTAGACAAGTTCTCACAGTGACAGTGAAGTCCAGAGGGAAACAGAGGAGCAGGGTGACTGCACACATATGCTGGCTGAGGAGTCGGATGTCAATAATAAGTGAGTGTGTCGAGGCACTGGGGAAACAACACAAGCAAACTAACTCAGAGGTCACTGAGTAATCTTTAATGGGCAGTTATGAAGGTGTACAACTGTTGGAGCCTCTTGACATTCAGTTGAAACTAATATATCTGGATCTTAAAATCTTAATTTTAGCTCTCATCTCAAATTAAAATTTAGGTTTACCTGTCTTGATTACAGGAGAGGGTAGATAGATGCACCTCATTCGAAATGAAGCTACTCGTTGGAGCGGTGGACAAACGTTTTATGGCAAAAAGTATGTGGACACAGCAGCCAGTCCAAATCTTAATTCTGAAGCACATTGTATTTTAGAGGCAACAGTTTGGTGCAGAAGAACTGACCTCAACCCCATCTAACCCCTCTGGGACAGCAACTGTGAACCAGACCTCACTACCCAACACAAGTGTTGGACTTCGCTGATGCTCTTTTGTTTGAAAGGGAGCAAATCTCTGCCTGAAAAACTTTTGGCCATGTAGTTTGCCATGTGAAGCCTGCTTGTGCTTTTTCTGAAGATGCTGGAATAGATTGTTGATACTAAAGTCAATATAAAACAATGTGACAAAAAGCTCGCTCACAACATAAAAATTTGTCTGTTGTTACTAAAAGGGAGAAAATCAGCGGAAGAAATTTCCAGTGAAAGCTTTCCTCTCACAGTGATCATCAGTCTCTGTCTGGTAAATGAAAGATTGTAAACTTTTTATGACTACTTTGGGTAAATAATTACAAAATGATGGTCTCTTTCTCCACAAGGCAAGACAAGTTTATTTATATAAGAAGCTTCATACGCAAAGACAATCCAAAGTGATTTGCATAGCGCATTAAAAACGTTAAACAGGAAACACAGCATAAACCATTGAAACAGAAATTATTGAACCCATGTGACGTGTGTTCTCAAAGGTTAGTCAGAGGCAGCAGAGAGCAGAACTGTTTTTAACTGGGATTTAAAGGCAGTCAAAGTTGGGACAAGTTTATTCTCTGCATATCTTTGTTACTGCTCCGTGTTGCGTAGTTATTAAATGCTGCTTCTTCGTGTTAAGCTTGCACTCTGAAAACAATCAGCAGATCTTACCAGATAACCCAGGAGGCAGAGATATGGTAAAGCTACACAGTTTTGTATTCATGATCAGCTAACAATGCCATTGTTGCTTCCTGTCACCAAAGATAAGCAGCTGTATAAATCTAATGCATGTCATAGCCTAGCAATGTGTCACGTGTGGTTTGCGTCTCAGATGTAGCGCGGGATTGTTACAAATTTGGTACAGACATTCATGTTCCCCTCAGGATGAATCATTGGAATTTTGGTGATTTCTTAATTTTTCCTCTAGCGCCATAATGTGGTCAAATTTTCCATTAGTTTATGACCAAATACCTGCTAAATGAATGGCAGTTCCATCAGCCTCCTCTGTGCTAGTTAGTGCTAATTAGCATTGTTGGCAAGTGTGCCAACACACTAAATAAGTTGGTGAACGTGGTAAACTTCATACCCACTGAACATTAGCATTGTCACTGTGAGCATGTTAGCATGCCGACATTAGCATTTAGCTCAGAGTGCATCCTCACAGAGCAAACAGCGTGGCTACAAATTCTCTTAGTTTTTACTGTGCCCACATGGAAAACTGCTTTCCCTTTTCACGATAATTACGAATCAGTCATCTGGTGCTGCTGCACTGAAGCTTCTCACTAGTAACACCTCTCATTAGCAGTCACATGGTAACACCATACCATGTCACTTCATTATCAGCATGCTGCAGTTTGTGCCTCTTTCGACCTTGCCTTTGTGAGCAATTACGTCTTGTGAGATTGCCTCATCGGGCTGCCGAGCAGGAGACAAACTGAGTTCAAACATAACAGCTTAGCGTGTGTTGGCGCACAAATTTGTTGTGACAGCTAGTTACTCATTTGTGTGACCCAGGCGTCCGGCAGACAGAACTAACCATCTAACCAGAGTCAACTGGAGCATCCACAGCATGAACGTTCCCCCCGCCACACTGCTGCGACCTCAGAGACAAAGTTACTTCTTTGCAGGAGAGAGAGAGCAATAGACGGAGAGGAAAAAGGCCAAGAAGAGCTTTGACAGACATCTTCGGAGACAAGCAGAGTGCAGACTTAAAAATTAGCAGTCCAAACAATGTGAGGAATAACTCTCACTTGATAAATAAAACATTCACCATTTCCACTAATGCCGATCTCCCGAAGGCTCCGTGGGCCAGGGTGAGAAATGGCGAGTGCAGTGCAGCAGAGTGCATGTCTCAGTCTCTGCTTGCACTGTGTGTGTCACTGTGCATGAGTGTGTGTGTGTGTGTGTGTGTATTTGCTCTTTCTTCCCATGACACAATAATTTGCTCATTCTCAGAGGATGGTGGTAATAAACAGCATATTTTATGCCTGTCACAAACCCCGACCTATTAAAAGCATTTTTGTTTTTTGAGACAGCATGCAGTTGCGTTGCATTGCGTGGAAAATGCGTCAGTTGTCAGTCAATCAGGATATATGGCAGCTGAGTGTCCAGACCTCTGTAGAAATAGACCCACAGAAATAGCCAAAGCAAATGAGAAGCCACAGAGATTATTCTGGCCCATCAAGCTGCCGTGGTAAATAAACCTCAGAGGAATCCTAAAGCTCACGCCGCTCTTCAAAACCAATTACTTTTAGTGATCTGGAATGTATCCACCCTCAACTTTTCAGAAGTTACAGCATGTTAATATCAAAACTGGTTGCGAAAACTGTAGATAAGCATATTTATTCAGTGTCTTTCAACCTCAACCGCATCAACCTCGAAAAAAACAGGCTTCAGGTCACAGTTTCGCCTTGAGACAAAGGCGCAAGCCTGCACGTTGCCAATGCAGACAGCTGCAGGGGTTAAAATGAAAGGGAATCTATTATGTGAGACACAGGAGTAGGAAAAACTGATAAAGCTTGTCAGTAAAATCTGTCAAAACCAGTCACAAGGTAAGCTAACACTGTTATACTGAGGCAATGATAGATAGCCTTATTACTACAAGCCATAATATGACTATAATATATAACGCTAGTCGTACTTATGTGGTTCTTTTGGTGAAAAGTGATGTAATCAGTAACACATTACTCCATACGGAAGGTGATATTGTAAAGAAACGCATTTCTTTCCATTGACAGTAGCTAGTGGTATGTAATAGATTATATTTGAAAGTAACTTTGACTGCCAGCTAGTGGTTAGCTGTTGACAGTTTATTTCAGAGCACACAAAGCTCTGATGCGCTTGAGCTTCTGAAATGCCCGGGGAAATCTAGCTTGTATGGATGTTACCACACTGCTTGATCAAGAAAAGAGCTGAGCTAAAGAAAAGCCACTTGACAGCAACACTAACACCACGCTACCGAGAAATGCTGTTAAACTAGTAAAGCCAGGACTTGTAGAGACCTGCAGACTTGTGGATTGTTTATTGAAATGCTTGAAATGCGTCTGTTAGTTTGTGGTTAGACGTGCAGTTGACTAAAACCATCTTCAGCAGAGAGTCTGGAAACCTTTGGAAAGCAATGGAGGATGTTATCGAGCCGCACGTGTCACTGTGCTGAAACGTGCCTTCACATCATGACATTTGCATGGTGGACGGCGCGCGCACACGCACACACACACACACACACACACACACACACACACATACACACACACCAGCCCCTGCCTACCACAATGAAATTACTGTGCTTATCAGAATGTAATCACTGTTATTGTGCTGTCTCCTCTTGCACAGCCAGAGGAAACGGCCGCAAGTCTATTTTTGGGCCGCCTGCAGATGGCAGCTCGTAGGTGAGACCCCTCTGAGTTTGAACAACGAAAAAAATACAAATATCCTGCTGATTCTGTTCTGATACTTTACGCACTGGGTTTATGTGATAGCTTCAGTTATTTTGCGGATTGAGATTAATAACATGTAATAAACAAATAAATTATGATGTATTAGCATAGATTTAGGTAGCCATCAGTATATGAAGTAATTAAAATGTGCTCCATCTTTACTAGCTGCAACATTAAAGTAATGAACACATTAACGTGGCAATGATTATCCAATAACATAAATTATTGTAAAATGGCCATCATGATGCATAATGACTACTTTTACTTGTGGCACTTTAAATATATTTTGATCTTAATGCTTTTGCTTTTTACTTGTACCAGTGTATTTCCACGCTGTAGGATTTTACTCCAGTGAAAGATCTGAGAACTTTTTCTACTTTCTGCTGCAGGTATATCAGGAAAAAAAGTTGAAAAGTTAAATTTGTGTATTTTTTCTGAGAATCGAGGTCTTATTTCCCAGTTCATGCATGGTTTACACTGAATCTAATCAGATCCTTACAGTCAGTGTGATATATAGCAGAGCTTTTATTTTAAACAATGTCTGTGTTCCTTGCTGTCATTCAATTAATAAATCGAGCAATTTTAGTGGCAAGACCTGTAAAATAACGATCTCCTTTTGGGTTTCTTCACACTGTTTCTTTCATCATGTGTCCTGCCATTGGTAAAGGTTATTGTCTTTATTTTAGAAGCAGAACACTGAGGGATGAGATCTTTCACCAAGGCAAAGGTTCTTTTGGGAGGGACGTGGGCTGCAGTTTATTTGAAATGTAGATTCTGCACCGTGTCTGTGGCGCTTTCATCCTGTCCATGAAAAATGCATGCTGTGATCTCATTATCCTGCTCTCCTCTTGGAACGCCACATAAAATCAATCCGGGGCAGAGGAGGGGTGAGAACACTACAGATTCTTCTTCTCTTTTCACAATGGGTGAGAAGAGGCCCTACAAGTGGGAGGAGAAGTGGACGAGTGTGTGTGTGTGTGTGTGTGTGTGTGTTTGTGTATGTGTGTAGCACTGAACTGCTGGTTTAGCTGCATGATTTCCATTTATGTCAGTGCTCAGATAGAAAATACTACAGTGAGTGGTGGAAGAAGTACTCAGAGTACTTACTTTAGTAAAAATATAGCAATACCACAACATAGAAATACTGTTAGCAATAAAAGTCCTGCACTCAGAATAAAGTAAAAGTACAAAAGTATTGGCATCAAACTATACTTAAAGTATCAAAAGTAAAAGTGCTCATTATGCAGAAAGGCTCATTTCAGAAAAATATTACATTATTGGATTGTAATTACTGATATACATAAATGTATTTACAGTATGTATCACTTTAATGTTGCAGCCATTAATGGTGGGGCTTTATATGCTGCCAGCTGCTTAATCTCTGATACTGCATCATATTTTAATTTGTTGGTAACATTTTGTATTCATAATCTGAATCTGTTAGTTAACCAGTGAGCCAATTTCTCAAATAAATGTACATGTGCAACCTTTGTCGGTGAAATGTAGTGGAGTAGATGTATAACCACGCAAGAATAACTTCAAGCAGGTTGCTTATCCATGTCATTTGCCATAGTGTGCTTAAATAAATGGAAAACAAACATTGCCTGTAGTGTAGAACATCAGCCTGAACACTACTGGTACTCATTAAAAATGGTCAGCTGTATAGAAGCAACTGGGCAAAAACATGTCCACGGTGGGCCTTACAGGGTTAAGCTGCAAGTGTTGTTAGTGCACAAACTGTCAGCTCAGTAGGAACAAAAAATTAAGAATAAAACTGTTTACCTTCTTTTGCCAGGAGAAAACTCACCTGTCATTTATTAATATTTTCACTACAACATTTTTGTTATTTTTATTATTATTCTGCACTGGATATGCTCATTGCTAAATTGGCAGCAGCTGGGGGGAGATACATGTAGCTGCAATTTAGCCAATTACAGTAATGATGGGTGAGGGCTGCGTCTCATTTCCCACTGTAATGGGCTAAAGTGAGCACACCTCACCAAACGCACTGCATACCAATGGCACACCTGAATCCCAGTCCAGCTCTGTGTGTGTGTTCAGGTTCAGGGGCAGGGTGTTTGTAGTGTAGTGTATTGTAGGAAATCCCTATTTATTCCAGTTATGGTTGCCATGGGAACCACTGGCCAAAGGCTAAAGTGAGCTACGCCCTTGGTCCCCTCAGAGATTAATGGTCCTTTCAGTTCACTACCATTCAATTGATGTCCCCTACTTCCTCCACATCAATATAGGCACAGCTGTCTTTACTGTCTTCACAGTTAGATTAATGTACTCCTCAGTCCTCAGTATCAGCATCAAGGATCTGGACTCTGCTGCAGTGTGGCACTGGCAAAAAAAAGGATCTGAGAATTTCCTGATTGCAGTGTTCTGGGTCTCCACTGGCACGTACTACTTATAGGAGATGAAAGGAGAAGCTGTGAAAAGAAACTAACTCGAGTACTGATTGCCATATTCCAGCTTGGTTTAATGCAGGTGGTAACTGATTGACCCATCGTACTTACAGTGGCTGTATGTGCTGTATGAGCACCACAAATCCATACAATCAAGCTTTAATAATGATAATAAACTATACTATCTGTACAGCACATTTCATGCAGGAATTGGAGCTCAAAGTGGTTTACAAGAAGGAAATCACATGCACCAAGTGAGTGATTTGCACAGAAAAGACAGAATGGACATAAAAACAGATGAAACATTAATATAAAATAAGACTGATAATCAAACCTGCTGGATAATGATAATAAGGATGAAAATAAAAATAAAGACAATGCATAAAAGCACTCAATAAAATATTAAAATCTAGGTAAAAATAGATTACACAGGATGCATAAGATCAAGTGAAATCCATCATTTTGAAAGAAGTGCAGCAATGCATTAGCGTGGAAAAAAGCCCAAAGGTTTCAGACCTGATTCAGGAACCAGTAACTAAGGCTAAAGTGAAGAGTTAAGGTTTCAGCTTTTTGTTGAAAATATTCAGCGAGCTGCTTCCCTGACATCTCAGTGTGTTCCAGAGGTTTGGGGTGCAGTGGACAAAGGCTGCATCCCCAATCTTCTTTCTACTGTTGCTGGAAACCTCCAGTAGACCAGCAGCAGATGATCACAGTTGAAGGTTTAATTTATTCATCCATCAAAACATGGAAAGAGTGCTCCCATCCCAATCAACCGATGCTGATTAAAACATTGTAAAAGATTACTTTATTATAAAACAAAAAATGAACCATCCAAGCAACAATGTATATAGATATACATGTGTGTGTGTATCGTTCTTTTTTTTAAACATTTTTTGTTTTATAATGGAGTATTCTTTACGACGTTTTAATCAGCATCGGTTGATTGGGATGGAAGCACTCTTTCTGTATATATGTAAATATATATATATACACAGATATATACACACACATATATATACACATATATACACATGTATACACATATACACACACACACACACACACACACACACACACACACATATACCACTAGTAGCACGATGGAACAATGTGTTTTTATGAGTGGGGGCCTGTTTTGCTTGTATTTTGGATGTGTATTGACACACATGAATCCTTACAAAGTCATAGTAGTTCTACTATCCTGATCAACAGTTGGTGGCAGAAACATACTAATTCACCAACAAAGGCAGTGAAGGAGAGGACCTCCATTTGTTCATTAATCACAGTCATTGATTCTCGAAGGTTATCTGTAAAAGTAATACACATGTAGAATTGTCACAGCGAGTAAAGCAATACATTTCATGACCTTTGTGCAGCTCTTAACATGACTTGGAAGGACAATGGAGCATAAGTCGCTTTACTGCCACTGTATGCCAATACATCCTGCTCATTTGACATAAGTGAACAATGAACAGGATTGGCGTAAGACAGCACATGCAGCACATGGAGGATGCACTCTATCTCAGACTGCATGGTTGTTGCGTGTACTGTCTCATATTGACTTTGTCTTTGCTATAATCTCGTTGGGATAATGGACTGTGCAGAATACTCTCAGTCTATTTTCAACCTAAGGCTTTTTCAATTATTTTGCCCTGTAACTCAGTTAGAAGAGACTTGTTTTTTATTATCGTTATGGATCGATGTCAAGAGATTAAACGTGCAAGACATGTGATGGGATAAGCTGATGCAACAGTTTTGTGCAAACTGTTTAATGACGGCATGGAAATCGGGCTCTAACATAAACATGACATGGTCGACGTTCTCCGAACACAGGTGGGGGATGAACTCTCAGCTCTGAGCACCAAGGCTGTAAATCCACAAGCTTTACTTCTGGTGTCATCGAAGCCACTTCACGTGAAAGACGACACCACCTCCTCCCCGCACGACCCTGACTATTTAAATGGCCGGTGGAAATGTCAGGTGATGCATGTTAACTCTCTGGCATTTTAATAAACAACAGGTCTGAAGAGGATCGTGGCTTGTTATGTTCCACGTCCTCAAAATGAGCTCTACTGCATGCACCATAGCCAGAGTATGTAATAAAATGATAATGATAATTGCAGCGTGTAGGAAGTCCTCCCAAACATCACGAACATGCTCTGTGAAACCACTGATAATGATATTTATAATGATGATAATGTGTGAGAGCGTTCATTGAAACAAAGGGTATAATTTGCAGATGAGAGAAGGTGTAGCATGAACTAAAAACGATGAGATAATTGGATGATTCAGAATTACAATGTTTAATTTTCATTGTTATTTGAAGGGAGTCCGCCGTCGCGTCTCGTCAGGTGGTTGAATCAGCTCACGTTTGACAGATTCCTCTGTGGAACTGAGCTATCTCCTCTCAACCAGGCACCTCTCGGCTGGTGTACTTTTCTATTGGATTGTTTGACTAATTAAATTGGCCACGCTGTCTGTCGGCAGTGACAGGCAAAGATCAAAGCCCTGAGGCTCAGAACATGGAGTGCAGACATGAAACTCCAACGTAAACTGACTTCGGTGAGGATGCAGAGGGGTGAAAGAAAGCTGAGAAGACAGGGACAAGCGGAAATTAGATTAAGAAGATGCTGCAGTGACGAGGCATTTGCTGGAACAGAATAAGGTGGGAAAGAGAGTGGCATTTAATAACACACCTCTGAACCGGAGACAGGAGAGGAACTCACATCCTCATCATCATCAAAACAAAAACGACATCATAGAAGTGACAACGATACAAGCTGCCCCCGCAGCTGTGTGAAAGACAGAGTACAACAGAAGACAACACAACAACAACTTCTTCTATGAAAGATCAGTGTGACACAGTCCAAAGAGACTGATCACATGATCTCAGCATGATCAAACCCCTCGTACAAACAGCTGGGGGACAACAGACAGTGATGATGGAGGTGATACGATGATCACCCTGATCTGTATTCATGGAGTGAAGACAGTTCCAACAGTCATCGTACCTGATCCCCCAAAACTGTGAAAATGAAGCATCTTGCAGGTCTGGATCCATCAGTGTGGCAAATAACACTCCCTACATGGATCAAAGGATTTGGTTCCAGAAGTGACGTATTCTTCAACAAGAGAAAAGAAAGAAGTGAGAAAAAAACCCTTTTTGTTTGCAAATTATTCATTATTGATGCGTTTATAGTAGATGTATAGAAACAAATAATGAACTGAAAAGTTTAGTCTCTCTGCCTTCTGTAAATACAACAAAGAATTTGAAATTTGGCTACATTTCTGTATTATTACAGGGCAGGAATTAAAGGCATTTTGTCCTTCTCTGTGAAGATTAACAGCTAACCCACCTGCTAACAAGCAGCTGGGTTTGGGAATTTGTCCAGTGGTGTGACCAAAATCATCTTGTGCTAAATGTGGGAAACACAGAAGAGATGATACTTGATCTAAAGTCCATCGGGGACCACAGGCCAGTCGTCATTAAGAACCAACACATCAGTCAGGTGGGTTCATACAGGTATCTGGGGGTCCACAGCTGGAAGGTACATGTTGGAAGCCTCTGCTCCAAACTCCATAGCGTCTCTACTTTCTACGCAGACTAAGGGTCTGTGGAGTGGAGCAGAGGATCATGTTGCTCTTCCACCGGGCTGCACTGGAAAGTACCATCAGATATGGCATTGCGGCCTGGTACGGCAACCTGACTGTGCAGTCGAGGTCACAGATTGCCAGTCTGGTGCGCCATGAAGATTATAGGGGTCAGGAATCGTCCTCCCCTCCAGTTGCTTTATGAGCAGTCCGTCACCAGACTGGCACAGAAAATTGTGTCTGACCGGACTCACATTTTACACCATGAGTTCCAGCTCCTACCTTCCAGCAGGAGACTCAGGGTCCCCAGAACCAGACTGAACCCCGACAAAAACTCATTCCTGTCAACATCCATCAGACTGCTAAACAACCAACAGTACCTCTTAGTGCAATAAGATACATGGTGCAATAAATTCCTATCTGTGCAATAAAATCTGTTTATGTCTCTCTTGTATATAGGTGTGTATATGTATGTATGTATATGTATATATACATGTGTGTGTATTTATATATATTTTAATATACTTTTGTTTATATATATATATATATTTACTTCTGTGAAGTATGTAGCTGCTGTATTTTCTTGTTCGGTTCTCTCTTTTTACACCTGTAAACTGCAGCTGGATGGAGTCCAGGAAAAATTTCCCCACGTGGACAATAAAAGTATATCTTTTCTTATTATCTTATCTTATCTTACTTTCACGTTGCTCACATAAGTAAATGTATTGGTTTTGAGGATAGAATTCGTAATTTGAGCAATGAAATACCGGGAAGTGTCACGTTCAAAAATATCAACTTCAACAACTTTATTCAAAGTAATATACTGACTTCCTAAACTGACTGAGTCCACACACACACAAACACTCACACACACACACACACATGCCCTTTGTGTGCATATTTTTAAACTAGTTTCTCAAACATGATGAGCTTGATGGTGTAATTAATGACTCGGCATTCCCATTGCCCTTCTTTCCGCTTCCCTTTCATAAGTAACGTGAGCATTTATTCAGCCAGAAAGCGCTGATATTTCTCTGGATAATATGACCTCTTTCTGTCAGCTGCTGTGTGTCTGCAGTGTATTTACAGATTTGTTTAATCTTCATATACATTTCCAACATGCCATGAATATCACCATGATTATAACCATATAACATCAAACACTAGTTTAACACTACAGTTTGTCTAAAACAACAAATTGACAAGTCCAGTGACCACCTGTGAGTCCTGGGGACTCACTACATTGAAAAATAATATGCCCCTCATATTGGCCACGATGCATCAATAAATTTGTATTTATCAAAGGCCAAAGTGGCGTTGCCCTAAAAATGACCAGGCCAGTTAATAATGTCCCTTGAAATTACATTTAGATGATACACAACTGAAACGGAGATAATGCTGTATTTACAGCTCTAAATACATCAAAAAGAGAATAAAAATGTAGTAAAGTAAAGCATGACATAGTCGTTAAAGGATGAAATACTTTCAGTTTCTTGGTTGGACAAAAGTAGGACTTTGAAAGATCATTTAATTACCTGTAAATGAAATGTCATCATCAGTCACTAAACACACTCCACTTACACACTCAGATACATCCCCCTTGAATAGAAGGGCCAGCGTTGGGAAGTTGTTACGCACAGTAGGGCCATCTCTCTTTCATTTCACACCCCAGTGACGATGTGTAACTGATGCTCCACGATCCCTTCCCAGATGATGATGTGTCTGTCCAGCCTCGGGCTGCAGCGTAGTCTGCTGCCGCGTCCACTGCTGCTCTACTGTGACTGCCTCCGTGGGGCTCGTTCAAGCTGCAGAGGCGGCTGTAACAGCAGCAGAAGCAGGAGCTCCGCTGAGATGCATCTCAATGAGAACGGAGGAGGAGGTTTTTTCTCACATTTGGTATGCTCACAGCTACGTACTGTATTTACCTCATCAATACTCTGCAATGCGTGTTCCCTGCAACACTACCCAATAAAACATCTCAACTGAAATCATCACCAGAGAGACAACCTCAACAAGAGTCTCAGCCTGTCATTCGCATAAATGTCAACATAACTCATGATTAAAGGGACAAATCTATCGACAGACAAGTATGGAAACAGAGACTGACTCGTCTTCTTAAATGTGATGATGGTCATAATTTCCTTTTTAAGGTATTAGAAAAATGAAGTTAGTAAGAGAGGATACTGAAGGGAAAGCAAGCAAGGATTTTAATCAATGAAGTACTATATGGTCTGCTTTGTGAGGAAGTCCATGAAAGGCTCTCACACAGCGTACAGCGGAGCTCCTTCAGTGATGGAGCTGCCAGTTTCTGTGGATGTTTGAACTGGCTTTGCTTAACCCAAAAGACTTCTATCTCCAAACAGATCAGTCATTCAATGACAATACTTTTATTTTTTTTTAATTCATCAGTTCTGGATGAAGCCAGATTCATATTTACAACACTGATTCAAAAAAAAGTTGGGAAGTGGACGTTCAAAACACAGTGTGTTTGTCTGCAAACAAACTGTGTCTCCTGAAGACAGAGTAACACCCTTACTCAGTCATGTGTTCACAAAGTGATGAACCTCGCTCATTTCACTGATGGACAAACTGAGAACCTAACCACGAAAAAGAAGGATAAGATTTGGAAATCAGGTCCTTTGTTGGTAAAGACAGGATCATTTAAATACTTTTATGAAAGCTTATTTTGTAAATGGCTTCATTACTCGCAAACAGTTTTATTGTGACCATTTGACACCAATGATTACCACACAGCATGAACAAACTGTCAAAAAACAAAGGAAAAAGACCTCGATTCAGCTAGAAATGATCATTATTTATCAAAAAATACATAGACCACCAAAGAATTAGCATTATTCCACTTTCTTTTCTTGGATGTCACACTGTTCTCCATCTCTACATACTGAAGTTTCTGCTGCTCTCTAAATGTTCAGTTTTCGGGAAATGAATTGTCATCTTAAAGTAGGATTTGCTTCAGTTTGTGAGAAATTAGCTGAAATCTCCTCCAGATTTCATTGGAATCAGTTTTTGAGATACCCTGCAAACAATCAAAGAAAAGATTGTGAATACTTTGAACGGTACATGAATTATTGCCATGATTTCCACACTTGAAAGGTTATCTTTGCCCATTGTTACAGTAAATCAGTAATCTGCTGTAATCTGCACCGAAGGGACTGAAGTGATCTTAAACCTGTGTCCTGTTCATACCAGCAGCAGTAATATCATTTGTACTTCCAACAGAAATCACATAAGTGGCACACCTCTGAGCAGCACCTCTCTTTAGAATACCTCACCGTGACCACTAAACCTATTTAAGAGCAGAGCAAGATGAATTACTAGACTTCACAAGGTTTCACAAGCCCAGAATCCCTCAGCAATTCAGAGCATTTGTTCCCATGACAGCAGCAGGAAGACTCAGTCTGCAGTCACATTTCACTGATCAGCCTGATATGCACCACGTGTGCCACACACATGCAATAGATTCTCTTCAACATGAGCGTATACGTGGTGCTTCCCCACTCCTAAAATCAGCATCTTGCATGAGCGCCAAATCAGGCAGCTATAGCTCGTACAAATTATTGAGACGATTAACCGAATGTAATTCTGACTCAGACGTGTCATTGCACAGCCAGCTTAGAGACGAAGAGGAGGGGGGGAAATCAACGGGATGGGTGTCGAGGGGTGGGAAAAGAAGAATTTCTGGGCAGCAACATCTCAGGAGTCTGGTCGGTCGACAGACACTGATGTTGAAATTCAGATCACACGCTCGCTTGCAAACCATGCTGTTCACCAGGGAGGGGAAGGATGAGAGACAGAGGGGGAGAAAGAGCAGAGGGAGGGGAGTTAGAGAGGGACGGAGGTAGACTGAGAGCCTGTATGACAGCATACAGAGGCGGAGGCTGAACCTCGATGCACAAACACATCACATACAGCACACAGAATCACATGACGACGATGTCATGTGATGATGTCATGTAGGTAAGTCATGGTGCTGCTGAAAAATGGAACGACTCCACCGCTTGATGACAGCAGAGTGGTGTTTGAGGCCGGGTCCAGACTACATGATATCAGCCCGATAATTACGCGGCCTGAAAAGCTTCCATCATTTTACCCCGTCTAGTGTGGCTCAGAAGATGACAACCCACGCTGTATCTGCTCAGTCTGCGAAATTCCACAACATGCACCCTCATGTTGACCAATAGGAGCACAGAGTGCTCTTCAAAAATAAACATGGTGAAGTGACAGAGGATCATACCAGTATCATCCTTTAGACGGCAAGTTATGATGATTCCCTGAGTGTGCATGCAAGTCAACAGATCAGCCTCAAAAATTTCGACTCATCAGTTCAGTATTTAATGCCCAAATTTTTATCTTAACAGAGAGGACATTCATTGTGATTGTTGGGTCAGTTATAATTCCTGTCCATTCCAGCTGCTGCTGGCAGACACATTCAGGAAGTGGTGTTTAAAGATTAACTGACCACTAAATCTGCATGTCTTCATACTATCATAACTGATTCTGGTCCCAGGATCTAGAGCCTTCCGGCACGGTAAACACTGCCTTTAACCTAGCAGCTAACCCTAACCCCCTTTTGAGTCAAAGATTTGGCAGACTTGGCTGGTCCATATGTGAACGAGTGTGTCCAAGCTAAAGCTAAAGGTGTTTGTTGCATTCTAATTGTTTTCTCCAGTCACTTCTCTTGAGGTTATTTTTTTTCCCCAACTGAAAACAACGAGTAAAATAGTGCTGTGTCACAACGGAGACAAATCTTATAATCCAGATCATCATGTTCAGCTGCACAGAGCTTGCAGGACACACTGGTTTTGTTGGATGTGTATTTCTGTTTTGGTACAGTGACTCGAGAATTTGTGTTCTCAAAGGATTTTTGCAGTCGCTTGGAGACATGACTCTAGTCGTAGCTGAACTGTTGTCCATTTTGTCTTCTCTAATTCCTCTTATTGTCAATTTGCTTTATTTGACAGTGATAGTAGATATGCAGGAAGAGAGAAGAGGGACCTGCTGCAACGGTCCCCTGCTGGAATCGAACCAAGTCACGCAGTTAACCACGCCGCCACCAGGCACAGCATTTATAATCCAAGCATCAAGGTTTATTCTCATCTTTAGGAGACTGTCGTCCGTGTTGAAAGGCTCTGCTTCCCTTTTTCAAAATGATTAGAAGAGCTCTTACACGTCAAGACTGTGCCATCTCAGTTATCCTGTGTCACATTGTTATAATGTGTCGTGGTGACAGGCGTGCACACAGAGTGAAGGTAAGCGCACACAAACACAGACAGGTGAGAGAACAGAGCGGACGGCAGGAGTGACAGTGAGCAAAGAGACAGAGACAGAGCCTCGTGATTCTCCAACCGCTCACCTGTTTGCATGTTGAGTAAAGCAGGTGGGTAAATGAGTTTGATGGTGCAAACACAAAGCTAGCACATGTTGCACGAGCGTGCACACAGGGAAGAGATCATCTTTTGTACATACACAGCATAGCGCAGCAGATTACCAACACAGTGTCACAGCATTTCCCTGGAAACACACACCCAACCTGCTTGACTGCCAACGACTCAGGCATAATTTCCACTTTTACAGTTCACTTAAATGCCTAAACCATCGAGTCCCCTTATTGTCCAGATGTGAGTCGGCTGAGTTTAGTTTAGCAACAAGGAGTGTTGCCCTGGATGTCGCCTCTTTGGCAACATTTGCAGCCTTATCTGATTTACCTCCAAGCATCTTTGTATGGCTTCTTATTGGGGCTGTATACAGCTTGTGAGGAGGACTGGAGACACTACTCAGGGTAAAGACATGATACAATATTTATTGAGTTTAAAGGTTTGAGGTGGACACTGGAAATAGATCCATTTCTTTGCTAGTTTTTATAACATGA
This sequence comes from Chelmon rostratus, assembly GCF_017976325.1. NCBI lineage: Eukaryota > Metazoa > Chordata > Actinopteri > Chaetodontiformes > Chaetodontidae > Chelmon > Chelmon rostratus. The sequence continues at coordinate 4,777,617 of NC_055661.1, forward strand.
TACCGGCAATAGTTATCATAAAGTAAACTATAGGTGCTTTTTGTCTTAATGCAGTTTTATATGTGACTTTTTGTTTGTTTTGATATACTGTTACTGATTAAAGCATGATCATTTAATTAGAAATGATTTTTTAGATGACATAAATGTATGTAAATTAGGAAAATAACATTTATGTACATTATGTAGTATTATACTGAAGAACCTCTGATTTCATTGTGCTCCTTTTCTCTTGCACAGTTTGTCTCCACTGCTGTTTTTCCATCCAATAATGTGCATGTCATGAATTTCACTCTTTGTGCATTTTACTATTTTTGTCTTTTTTTTCACGGTTGTCTGCCTTCGAGCCCCAAAGGAGGGGGGGGGGTCTGGCATATTTGCCCATTGTACCCACTGTACATACCATCGTGCCGTGGTCCCTCACCCACTCCTCCCTGGTCTTGTTTTGTTCATTCTGGGTCAGAGGCAGCTGCCAAACAAACAGGGGGCTTCACTCAGAGCTCCGCTCCACGCCCTCCATTGATCTGCAAATGTAAGGGGCCAGAAACATTTCTAGCTCCTTTGTCCACGCGTGGTTGTTTGTTTATTGACTCTTCATCTGTTCTGTGCCGTGTGTATTTGGCCAGTGAGACTCAGGGAGAAGACAGTGTTACTATGAAAAGAGCAGGGAGAAGAGGGTAGACGGCGGCCCAGTAATGAATTTAGCAAAGAGAGGCAGAATAGAATGAGAGCAGATGAAGGGACTATGTTCAGGAACAAATATCACACCCCGAACGCATCCCATATCCAAAAAACTAGCATAACCATAACAAAAGTATTTTTCACCTTAGACTCAGCCTTCACACCCCTCCCCCTCAAATCCCCTTTTCTTTTTCTCTCTCCTTTGTCTCTCGTTTGAATACAGGAGCCACTGAGGGCTTTAAAATTCAAGAACATCTGAATGGGCGGCTCCCCCACCCAGAGCCTCAACTCCCCCGGTTCCATCCCGTCTCCACGCCGACAGATCACACTGGTCCACCCTCGCACTCCATCCATCCATGAGCCGGATTTCTCCCTTCATCCATCCATCCCTCACTCTTTCACCCCTCACTCATCATCCCTTCATCCCTCCTTCCTTTCATTCCTTGGCCCTCATCCCTTCATCCCTTCACCCCTCACCCCTCAACACTCATCCCTCCTCCTCTCATCCTTTTATCCCGACATCCTTCAATCTATGACCCTCAACCCTCCTTCCCTTCATCCCTCCTTTCCTTCATACCTTAACCTTCATCCTTCATCATCCACGCCCTCCTCCATCCATTATGACAATGATTTCTATGCCTCAGTTATGGATCAAGTCATGAAGAAAGGCGCATTAAGCCATTATAAATCCATTAATTATTGGCATGGTCTTTGTGAGTGAATGATTTGTAGGCGTGGTACACTGATAGTGAGCTACCAGGTACTGGCCTGACTATCAGGAGCAGTTTGGAGTTCAGTGTCTTGCCAAAGGATACTTGGACATGTGGACAAGAAGAGCTGGGGATTTAACCTGGGTGATTTTCATCTGAAAAATGGGCACCATGTTACATTTTATTCAAACATGTTTGTAGACCTGCCCAGTTCCATTCATGTTGGACAGCTTATGATTAACCAACGTTCACTGTCAGTGCAGGAGGTAGTGTGTCACTTCTGTCCTTTTTAGTGAGGCAGAAAGGTCTGTTCAATGGGTGGGTGTGTAGCACCTCAGCCTGCAGTTAATGTTTCATTTTTCCTTCAGTTTTTTTAACAGCCACAGTCTTTCTACATTTTGTTTTCATCATTTTCACAGTTTTTCTGTTGTTTTTTTAAGCATTTAACCGCAAGGTTTCTGTGTTTCTGAGACAACAGATTAAACTCCTTTCCTGGCACAGAGGCAGATCTGAGGAGTTGTCTGTAAAGCAACTGAGGTGCGACAAATGAGTGGAACAATATCATTTCTACAACAGAGTTTATTAGAGTGGTAAGCAAGAATCTGTGATAGTGACGAAAGCTACGTTTTCTCTTTAGCTTACATTAAAACTTTTACATATTTTTTTCATTAATTGGCTGTAAATAAGAATGTAATCCAGTGTAAATCCCAGTAAATATAACCCTGTGCCATCTTATCTGGCCCCACAGTCGCCTTTTATCATGTGTGGTTAACCTATTAATTACATCTCCACTCTAGTGGTGCAACACAAACCAAGCCTTTGCATATGTAAATCATTTATTGGTTGATTGCAGCTGTCAAATGCATATTAACATGAGCTGCTCTTACTCTGTTGACCCAAACTTACCAATGGGTCAATATTTTGCCTATTCTCGTGTCTTAAACACTGTTCATCTCTTCACCTTTTAGCAGATCTATTTACATAATGTGAAGGTAAAATTCCATTTTATTTTTATGATTCTTGACTTTTGCAGTGTGTTTTTGTCTTTTCTTGTGCTATGCATATTGGGTCTGTTATGCACAACAACAAGGCAAATTCCTTATTTTTTTTTTATTTACTGTTTTGCATGGACTCGACCCACAATGAGCAATGCCAAACCATGTCAACCATGGCTGAACCTGACTGCTGACCCCTGGTTTACCATCAGTTAAGTTGTGTTTGAATGAATATGGATGACTGACATGCTGGTTCTCATTTATTCTAATGTGATTCTTATTTTTATTTATTTATTTATTTTCAATTTTATGGCAATGAAGGCATTTTGTAGATCTGACATAACATGACCCATGCACACAAAAGTAAACTGTGGTCCAAATTGTTACCACCAGTGGTCTAATTAACACTGTGCATCAGGGTCAGACCGATGAGGTTTGCTGATTAATATAATGGTGCTGCTTTGTTGTCAGGAGCCCCCTGAGCAGAGGCGAAAAGCTGGGTCAGGCTGAAAGAAAGAGGCCAGCAGGAGAAGCAGAGGCACCATATGCAAAACACACAAGTCAGCTCAGCAGTGAGATCTGACCAGAGGGAACAACTCTATCACATCTGAGCCACACACACACACACACACACACACACACAAATAAGACCATACTAATGAAAATCTATTTATCATTGTAATCCAAGGCATTTAAGCACTTAAATTTGATAATCATATGTCTGAATGAATGTGGTTTGGAGTATCCCCTTTAGGTAACATCATTTCAGAAGGTACAGTATCACAGAGGTGATTTATATTTTACTTTACGGTTTCTGTTTTTAAACTGTCAGGTAATTTAAAACTTGTGTTCAAGTTGCTCAAATTCATTCAGTTTTATCACTGTTAAAGTACTATGTCTGAATTTGTGGACCATGCAACATGGTTCAACTGGTAATACTTTAATTTCAGCATATATGATTTACCCTTTTTTTTTTACAATTGCTTAAACACTAAATTTAAAAATGACACACAGTTAGTGAAACCTGACACTCAGTCTGAGATCTGCACAACTATAAGCACACTCTCAGCCTCACATCAGCCTCACCTTCTCTACATTAGACACTGAAATCTAACATGATGTCACTTCCTTTCCATTTCAAGGCAAATACCACACCTGTGAACCAGTTGATCAAACCCAGCTGTCAGGTGTACAGACACTTAGGCGCTTAATTGTAAACTGACCAACCAGGCATAAGCACTATAAAAAGGTAAGAGGTGAGTGTACCTGCCTTCAACAAAAATCCAAAACTGGTTTCATCAGCAGCCACAATTTTCACTCCATTACCTCCCACCATACTCTCCCTCCTGAACCCCACTGAGGAGTTTTTTTCAGCATGGCAGCGAGGGTATATGATCTCCAGCCCTATGTCAGTATCCCCCTCATTCAAGCCATGGAGGAGGCCTGTGACAACCGTGATGCAGACTCTGGTCCGTGCAAGGCTGGATTCACCATTCAGGAAGATTCTTCCCTCACTGTCTTGTGAGAGAGGACAAAGCCTGTGAAGTGGATGCAGTGCTGATGCTCAGGTTTTCTTTTCTTTCTTTTCATTTTGTCACCACAGATGTTTTTGCTGTGATTGTGCACTATATTCTGCTCTATTTAGAATCTGTTCTGTTCTGATTTTCAGTACAAAATGCAGCCTTTGGAAATGCATGGATGAATTGACTGATTCCACAATGTGGAGAGAAATAAACATTTCATCAGTGTGCAGAACTGGACTTGTGTGTTGTGTTTGGTCAATATATTCTTGTACTTTACTCTAACAGTACCTCTGAAACAATCAAACCCAGACTATATGATTAGAATAGTAGAAATGTTTAAAGTTGTTTAGATTGAGCACAGCAGTGTGTAACTGGTCCAAACAGAATCAGATCATATGAACCATGTGTGTGCCATCTGGTGACAGCACTGGGTTTTTATAGATTACTGTACAGTTTTGAATGAAGCGTTTCATTTTGCGAAAGATCTGAGGTGTTCTGCTACTTGTGTGTGTGGCTGTGTGAATTGTGTGTAGTTTTTTCTGACAGAATGAGCCCTGTTTTCAAAATCGTGCCGAAGCAATCGTAAAAATGTAATGTAATTTACAGTATTTATCAACAATTAGAACTTACATATTGCAAATGTATTTTATTATATTGTCATTCATTATCTGTTTGTACCATAGACCAAGGCTTCTCAAGGTCAAGGCCCAGCCCATAACATCAAGTGGCGGCCCATGGCCCACACTCGTCCCGCAGAATATTGATGAGCTTGCCAACCTGACAAAGAGCCAAAAAGTCCAAATTCCATATTTCACCCGTTCTACAGAATCAGATTATTCTCCAGCTCGATCCTCTCTACTCCACAAAAATACTTTGAGCATACAATAACTGATTCTGTTTTATTTTACTGTTTTTTGATTTTCCACTGTGTCCACCAGCTAGTCTCTGTGTCTGTCTGCTGTTTGCTGCTGAGCAGGTACAGTGCAATGGGCTTTTAGAACTTTTTCTCACTTGAAAAAACAAAAAAACAACCGCACACTCACAACTCTGTACAATCATCAATTTATTTCTGCAAGCTTTCAGTCTGTGACCTTCTTCAGGCATGCACACTGAGTCAATGTGGCTGTAGATAAAGGATTCTGGCCATCCCTTCACTTGATTGCATAATGCCAGACACCTGTGTTTACTTGGCTGAGGCTACAAGAATATCATGGGGATTGTAGTCCTTCTTAGAGACTTGTAGTCCTACATCAGATACAGCCTTAGACACAGGCGCTACTGAAACCAAGAAACATAAATACATAATTTCATCAATACATCAAGACCTCAAAATAAACTTTTTCTCACAAAACAGCTGCCTGCTGCACCAGAAAACAGTAAGTGAGAGTGAACCAAAACAGTAAAGCTGTGGCTGGACAGCTGAACAATTAGCTAAAACACAATATGAAGCTCCATAATGCCGAGGAGAGCCAGAGACTCATTCATCAGCTTTCATATTGTTGCATTGTTTTCAGACAGTATTTTGTCATTATTATAAAATGTCCATTATAGCCACTTTAAAACCAATAACTTGAAATAGCAAAACTTGAAATGATCTATAAAGTGGGCAGTGCACATCATTTCTAATGATTTTCAAAGTAAAATATTGTACCACTCTAAATATCCACATTAGTTACAATTTCAAAACCTGCTGGCTATTACTTCCTGCCATACAAAGACACACATGTGAAACACTCCGCTAACACACACTTGAACAAACTGTCCCCTGCAGCACTATCAGTTCACTAATCACTATGGCAACCGACAAGGTCCACATTTTCCTCTCAGCCACCTCACCTCATTTAGAATAACAATAATTTCACAGCATCGTGCACTCGTTTTCTCGCTGTGTGTCTCTCTGTCACACATATAGTCTTAAGGGAAAATATCACAGCATTTCTCTGTTACATGATTACAGTACTGGCGTCTGTGAGCCGACCACATATCCTGTTATTTGTGTTGTTGTGTTCTGCACCGTGTCTGTCATCCAGCAACGTGTAGCTATTCATAGAGGCAATCAATGCCAACCAGCAGGAAGAGTGACAAAACAAAGCTTAATGACGTGTGAGGCTGCTTTTGATAGCATGTATAAATAAACTGTAAACTGCTGCTCACCAGTGAGTCTGTTCAAAACAATTAAAGACTGACCTGAAAATGGAGTTGCTGGTTTAAAAAAGGACAGGCCTCATTTGCAGTCAACACTGGGTTACTCTCTTTCTAGTCAAATACTGAGGGAGGATAGAATAACACCAAGAGGTGCAAACGACTACTTTCATTATGTTTATTGTTTGGTCTATATGATGTCAGCAAATGGCAAAAAAAGTTAACAAGTTCTCAGAGCCCACAGTGACAGCTTAATGTATTATTTTGTCTGTCAACAGCCCAAAACCTAGATACTCAATTTACTCACAGAGGACTCATACACAAATCATTAAAGACTAAGAAAACAAGACAAGAAACAACAGGAAAATATTCAAATCAGAATCTGAACCTTTTTTCTTTCTTTTTGCCGCAAATCTTAATTATCATATTAAGCTATTACCGGAATAGGAGCAGATTAATTTTCAGTCAATCAAATCGACTAATCAACTCCAATTGTTAAATAAAAGTACTGATTTCCTGGAGTTCACATTCATTTTTTAATCTTTTGTCAGTTCCACTCTACAAATGCTGCCAGAAGCCAAAAGAAATGAAAAAAATGTGGAAATGTTCATGTGAAACGGTTTCTTATGAGTAAGGTTGTGGGGAAAAAAACAGTAATAATACAATCTTCTGTCCTTTTTGGACTTTTGTCAGCGTCCTTTGGCTGCAGGCTGATAAAGTACTGTGCAGTGTGAGAGAATCGCCTCGGTTCAGTGCCCTCAGAGCGGACAAACAATTAAACAAATACTGTGGGGAAATAACGGCCGTATGTCCTCCCAGCGGGTGGTGGCCTGAGAGGAATGATGGCTTGATAAGTCAGCCACTGTGAAGTCACCGTGCAGAAGATGAGAGAGAGTGAGGCACAGTTTCAGACTATGGGTTAGGGTTAGGTCAAGCCAGAGCCAGAATCCAGTGGTGGAAAGTAACTAAGTAACTACATTTACTCAAGTATGCGACCTGAGTACAAGTTTGAGGGTCTTATTGTACTTTTTACTCCAACACATTTATTTGATACCTTTAGTTACTTTGCGGACTAAGATAAGTGATACAAAATATAATCAACAAAATAATTATGATGTATTATTATAGGTTAAGGTAGGACTTTATTGATCCCTGAGGGAAATTTACAAGCTTCCCAGCAGAATATACAGCCTAAAATCTGCTCCACCTTTACAGCATTTAAGTGATAAATGTATTAAAGCATTAATAATCATCAAAAAACATATTGTATATCATTCTGGAATGGTGCCAATACTTTTGTAGTTTTCTGTGAGTATATTTGGGATCTTCTACTGTACTTTAAAACAGTGTGGTATTGCTGCCACCCCAGATTCACACCTGTCTGTATGTTTCTACAGTAAAGTGCATGCTTCTGTGTTGTATGTCTGCAATGATCACCTTCCAGCGATGTTGCCAGAGCCTAATACCACACAATTTCACTAAAACACAGTTAGACACAACATCTAAGACTCTCTTTTGCCCCAAGGTAATTCATTTTTCAAGAACAACAACCACCGACTCACCCCCCCACCGCACACACACACACACACACACACAGTGAGCAGCCATAGCCAGTCTGCAGTCCCCGGGCTGGCAAAGTAAATGAGGTGGAAATGTATGAAGCCTAAAACATCCCCAGGGAGACATTATGTGAAAGAGACACCATTTCACTAAGGAGAGAAGCCGCACCAGGCCAACAGGGAGGAGGAGGAGGAGGAACAAAGCTGAGAGACAAACAGAGGCTACTTATGTTGAGGAAAAGCTGAGAATTTACCACGTACGAGCGAACATTTGAGGCTGAAAACCCAGAGACAGCCATCGATGCCCATTTTCAAAAAAAACATGCTCTCTGCTTTTTTGAAAATAATTTTTCCGATTCAGACTAAGAAGAAGAAGAGAGTTACATTTCTATGCTGCTCATCAAATAAAATCACACTTGACCATTAGATAGTGTCAAATATCAATCAGGACATAAAAGACACAGTCAACCACATAAAAGTACTCATACTGACCGTCCATCCATTCAAGTGCAAATGAGTTTTTCAAACAATTGAGCAGCAACTTGGATGCTCTATCTGCTGCCAGAGGGCGCACACTCATACTGTGAGGGGCACTGACAGTTGTTCCAGTGGACCCCAAAAGTCACCCTGTGTCCCTCTGATTGGCCAGTGTTTGTTGCTTGGTCAGAGTTAGGGTTAGATGGTCGGTTTGATATTTTGGGTTAAAAAAAATTGCCTTCATGGAGCTCTGAACAAGGTGTAGCCTCGATTTTAACATGAGAGGTTACAATACCACCCCTGTGTCCCATTCGAGGACTGCCTGCTAGAACAGCAACCCCATGCACACTCATTCTTGTCAGAAGGTGGGCTTGCCAGGTAAACATGTTATCAATAAGGACACCAAGAAGAACATACCTGATAAATGAGGTGAGCATCTCATTCATTATCTCAGAGTAAGGATGATGCGTTGTTGTTTCTGTGCAAAGAACTGGGAATAGCAGTGTGTCAGAGAGTCTAAATATGAAGTTATCAGGGTACAATGTGGCAAACACTGGGAGGCATCTGTACTGACTGATTTGAGGTCAGAGAGGGCGTTGACCTGTGCATGCTGGATACAATCTGACGGGAAAGAGAATGGCAGACGTGCACGTTTTGGTGTCTTCCAAAACCTTAAGAATCAGATGGGTGGTGCTGTTAAAAGCATCATCAGTGACCGTCCTCTGTCTATAAGCATATTGGAAAGGATCTAAGGATGGATTTATATCCACTTTAAGCAAGAAAACAATGTATGTTTTCGAACATTTCATCATAATTTAAGTCAGTCCACATGAGAGAGAAACCCTCAACTCCAGCCAGGGCGGTGGGAATGTCCTTGTGGAGTCAAGCATCTGTGATGCCATGACACTTGATTCATGATGCTCAAAACATCCCCTGCCGTTGGTTCCTCCATTTTTACTCTGAGTGACCTTGCATTGCACAACATTATGGAGGAGAGCTGAGGTCTGTTCTCTGGTAACGCCTGCATCCTTCAGGCTGCACTTTCACAGCTTCAGACAGGTCCATGATGGGATTAAAAATCCAGCAGAGCGGAGTGACAGCAGTGTCTCTCTGGTGTAGGAGATAGGCAGCCGAGTCACCACACATGCTCGAATTGTTTGGCCTGTTGTAAAGGATTCCAAAACAAGCAGCATGAGGAGGAAAACTTGTGCAAAAGTCACCATAATTCCTTAAACCTAATGCTGCTCTCACAAAATTGAACAAATGACTATTAAACTACTAAATAAAACAAATACAAGGCACCAGCATGTAAATCTGGGTTGCAAGCGGAGCAGAACTACTGGAAGGTAAATATTGCCTGAGGTTACTTTCATGGTGGGAGAAGCTAAATATGCTCAAACTTCCAGTTCACTTTCACCATCATTGATTCATCATAACTATGACCCTTCTTTACCTTAACCATACAGTAGCTGCCATGCACAGATATCATAGAATTTTAAAACAGTGGCACTGGACGTAATCCGAGGTTCTACACAATCACCATTAACTGTTGACATTCTAGTCTAGAGACAGGGTTGGTCTTTCTGTGATTTTAACTAAGTTCCTTGAGTTGACTAAAAAGAGCCATTAAAAACCTTTACATACTTTCATTGACAGGAACAAATACTGTAAGAACAATAACTGAAGACATTTGAGAGCGGACAGTTTGAAGATACATCCAATAACGGGTTCAGCGCACTCAATGAACTTGTTGACCACAAGTCCGACTAAGTATGAAGGCATAAATCTTTAGAACTTTTCCAAATGGCCAAAAATAATAAAACGGCTGCTGGCAAGCTACTGTGGTAAGTAGGAGTAACTGTCTGAAGAATGAAAAAGCACAGACTGAGAGAGGAGTTAAAAACCTGCTTTCACACTTCCACATACCAACGCAATCCCTGCGTGAAAAAGACAAGACTGTTGGACTGGCTGTTTTGGAAAATTATTAATTGCTGTTGCAAATTAGCTGTATAATAATCCACTACAAGTGTCTGTCAGGTTAGGACTGTTGATGAGAAAGCTACTGGTTGCAGCTCATGGCAGGATTTAAATTCTCTCATCAGTGCTAGTGTTTTACTTCGCTGGACAGCTCAGCAGTTTAAAGTGGAAGAGAGATGGAAAGTCACCACAGGAAAAGCCCTGTATGTTTGCAGAGAGAAGGAGATTTCAAAAAATGGATCAGCTTAATTACAAAAAGATAAATTCAGTGCTCAAGAAGAGACATTTTTGACAACTTCATGGGTTTTCCTGTGCGGCCCTGAATCGTATGCTGGCTCCCAGAGTCCCGCACTCAGTCATCATAACGCTGCTGTATAACAATGCAGCCTTGAATGAGTGCAGCTGGAAGACAGAGCTGAATTCTCTTTGTTTCCTCTTTGTTTGGTAGCAGTGAAGCAACTACCCGATCACAGGCCAAACTGAAACGCAACAATGAAATCAATCACAAATTCATGCATGGGGGGTTTAGAGAAGGCGCAAACAATACTCCCTAACTGATCACAATACAATACGAGGTTTGGGGGGCCTGTTCAGAATAAGATTCAAGATTCAAGATTCAAGAGTCTTTATTGTCATTGAGCATGTCAATGAAATTTTCATTGCAACCCCCATGTTAGGAACAGATAGTAAGAAAGATAAGAAGATTAGAAAGAATAAAATTAAGATAACTACAATAAAATTAAATAAACCAACATGCAATAAAAATATTCGTAAAGCAATTAAAAATATACCAGAATGAAAATATACTAACACAGCAAATTTCTAGAGTGAAAAAATCAGGAGTTGGACAAAAAGCAGTGAAGGAGTAAAATTTTTGGAGTTTATTCACACATTGAGACTCCAGCTCGTGTTAACTGTTACTCTTAAGCAGTGTGGAAAAAAGTAGTACATTCACTGGGTGTTCAGGGCAGTCAATCACCTCCACCTGAGAGTTCATTTACAACGTTTCTCTCGCTCCTACTTATACAGAGACAGGTACGTGACCAGTTTTACTTCTTAAACCGTTGTTAATGTTGATATGTTTCGGTTTATGTAATATAAAACTGAATACTGGCCAGGACTAACTGACTTGTAAGTAAGAACGTCAATTTTCCAACTCTTGCAGAACATGTTTGAACGTTGCTATCAGTGAGACAACTGGGTAAGCTAGCTTCTTCCAGTCGCGCTCATATTTCATGTATTAAATGAACACTGGCTCTTCTCATTACGTCTGGTGTCGTTAAAAAGTAGTTTTGCTAGCTTCGCGTTAGGTTGTTTCTATGTTTTACTGTGTATTTACTGCGCGTGTCGTTTTTAGACTAGCTTCTGTAACAACATCGGACTGGACACGCCGCGGCTTAAGGCTGCATGACAGGACACCGGGGCCTTCACGAGAGGAACACTGACAGGTAACAGTAATGCTTCACATTTACCACGAAAAACTTTGACAAGCAACGCGACCGTGACTACTATAATTGTGAATCAAATGGTGGAAACACGGTCGGCTAGTAGTGCTAAATAATGTGATTAAATGCAGACTAAGCTAATAGAGAACACCAGTGATAACAGTTCATTGTTTAGAGTGCTGTTGTGTGCAGACATTAGATTGCAAGCTCTGTAAATTGGCTATGCTGAGCATAAGCATATTTTTTACACAAACTGTTGCTGTTTTTCAGTCTGCCAGTAACTTTTTTCTACTGGCAAATGGTTTTAAATGGGAAAAGATAGCCCACCCAATTTTTTCTCAAAATATAATTTTTGCCTACACCACACTGGGCCTCCTTTACTTTAAAAATGGTTAAAAATAATGCATTATATACTGTAACAGCCCCAACACAGACAGATTGTTACAGTTACAATCCATTCTTTGCTATTCATGTTTATATTAAAACTCCTTTTTCCCTTAAGTGCTCAAGATGCTGATGAAGGTGAAATACAAAGGTACAAGGAAATATGTTAAACTGGATGAAATCAGCTTCTCCGATTTTATCGGTTTGGGTAAGTTACATTAATTTTGAATTAAGTAATTCATGGGGCTGTAATGATAATGTGTTAATGGAGTATTGCTTGTCATGCTTCAGTTCATCAGAAATTTCTGATACCAGAAGATACAATGCTGAAAATCACAGATGACCAGGGAATAGAGGTGGATGAGGATGTCTTTCCGGAGCTTGCGACAGTTAAAGATGTCTGTTTTGTCATCTACACCGATGGTGGTAAAGTGGTGTCAGTTTGTTTTATTATTATTAAGTGATGATATTCTTGAGAAAAATGTTCCCTTTGAAAGAAATGTGTCAGTGTTTAATTTTTTTTTAATCAAAATAATTTAATATTTTAAAAAAAAGTACAACCAAATGTCTGCTTTTCAGACCTCCAACCACCAGACCTTTCCAAGGACAACGCTGACAGTGCAGACCTGGCTGAGTATATAACACTCACACCATGTGGTAGGGAATGTTATTGTGTTCAGAATGAAAATACTAAGTAACTATTCTCTGTTGATAGCAAGTAGTAATGTTGATTTTGGTGGTCAGGGTTATGCCTTATACACTGATGTTTTTTTTTATCCTCAGATTTCGCACTTCTGCAGCCAGGTGAAGGATCCTCCTCCTCAAGTCTAACAGATACACTGTCCATCTCGAGCTTAAGCAGCCCAAGAAGTGAAACAAGTGATGCCGGATATCAACTTGCTCAACCTGATATGGACAGCACCCGTGCAAGAAGTGTAAGTGTAATAATTTACATTCTTGACAGTTTGCTAGTTGGTTAGCGTAATTTAGGATGCAGATTAAACTCAGGGACTACAGATATTGAAAGCCTAATCCTAATTGATATTTTTTTGTGACAGATTGATGTTTCCTTAAATAATCAGTACTTTTGGCTGCTATGATCTTTTTAAAAATCTATTCCAATTAGGTGGTGGAGCAGATTCTGACCTCAAAGCCAGCAGGGATGACCGTGATCAAGGAGTATGAAGACACAGGGAGTTTGAAAGATTCAACTCGGCGATTAATGGTGAACATCATTGTGGCTCACATGCATGAAAAGGAAGGGTAAGAAGCTTGATGCTAGTACCTAAATTTTCTTTTTTTTCAGTGAAGGAAAGAATCTTTTCACAAACAGTTTTTATATATTTTAGGAGAGCAGTAGCCAAAACAACCAAGGAGTTTCATGCTCTTGGGATTGTGTCACTCTTCCCATCTTTGAAGGATCCATACTCAAAAAAGGGATATGTGAGTTTGCATTGTAAATACAGTGTGAAATACTGATCTTTTTCAGAATTTTACTATTTGCTTTCCTTTGAAACTTTAAAGTGTCAGAACTCTAACCACAGATATTATTATTTCCAGGAACATTTCTATGACATCCAGAGCAACAAAGGTTTTCTTGAGTGGAGGGTGAAGACAGTTCAACATCAGTCTAAAACTGCATCAACTTCCCACAACAAAGTGGTGCGTAAAGGAGGTCCCACATCTTCAAGGACAGTTGGCCCCACCAATGACCAGCAATCAGGAGATGGCTGCATGGAAGCAATGTCTCTTCTTCACCACACAACCGACCATGACTTAGTCTTGCAGAAGATGAGAGAAACATTCCTCTATCGCCAACAGATGATCCATGATCCACAGCAGTCAGCAGACATTCTCCAAATGTTCCCTCGTTTCTTGGACACTAAAGGACTGGTAGGAAACATTTGAATAATATTTCTTAAAATAAATTTTATTCAATTGATATGATTGTAATGGTAGTTCCTTCCACTTTACATTAGATTTTGCAGGATTTCTTGCTGATGTTTGGATCAGAGACTTCATCCAGGTTCCTGGAAAAGTGGACCACCTGCTTTAAAGACAAGATCATCCGAGAGGCCAGGAGCCTGAGAGAGACACCTCTTCTGAAAAAACACCTCAACTCTGCCCTAAATGAAGAGTCTGACACTGCTGATGAGGAGCCAGGTATTATATTGTTAAGGATTTGTTTGCGATATCATAAGTTGCCATAACTTTTTAAGCAAATGGGAGTATATCTGATTATTACTGCCTCCTGTTTATCTTTTAAATAACAAGCAATTAGGAGAGGCTACTATGTTGTGTACAGGGTAAAAATGTAGAGAAAGATATTCTTAGGTAAAATATGTTGATTTTTGTCTGCAGAGTGGGACAGCGACATGGCCTCCCTTCTTGTCTTGATGCATCTGCTTACACCTCAACCAGCTGGACGTAAGCGGCCAAAAAAGATCAGTGTTGCAGAGGCTGCAGATCATTTAGTGCTATTTCGGAAGGTTTGTAAAAGCCACATGATCTTTTCCAGTATTTTGTAACATTTTTTTGTAGTTAACTGCTTATGTGACAATGCTTCTTTGTGTTTCAGGCGTGCCAGAGCTTGGAGGATCACCTTACCGCAGAGCGAAACCCCCAGCCATATCTTTTGGCCACAGGAACCTCACGAGCACAGGTTTTCAGCTTCTACATAGTCTTGGATGGGAAGCTTCTTCCATGTCAGTCAAGTACATCTTTGGGTGCATTTGATGAGCTGTTCAAGTCTCATTTTGTTTTCAGTCTGAAATATGATGATGCTCTCTCCAGCCTGTACACATTTTTACAGACTACACTGTACAACATTGACATTGACACCACAGAAGAAACTCCAAGAGTCAAAGAGTTAAGAGCAAAGTTGTTGAACAAGCAGTAGTGCGTTCAGCTAGCTAAAATGCTGAGATGTTTCCTCTGTGCGTCATCCTTTGGTACAGCTCTGCTGTTGTTCAGGCACCTCAAACTAATTCATGGAATGTATCCAGGGAAAAATTTAAGATTAAAATGTGGTCAATGCTTAATGATGAGTTGAACTGTTTACATTATGTCTGTAATCCTGCATTACAAGTAAGTCACATTTGTTAAATGTGTTCAATATGTCAAAGGTTTTTGACAAAGTTTGCACTGGATGTATTTTCTCCAAAGAATTCGTAGAAATCTAGTTGAGATTATTTGTTGAAACAATGAAAAATGCTTTTGTATAACCTTTTTTTTTTTTGTTTGACTTACATTTTATAACACTGTTTTGCAACCTTTAAGCTGCCATTATAACAGTGTCTTTTGATTTGAGGTTTTACCTTATTTTCTACTTGAAGAACAATGTTATTTAACAAAGCTTATTGTTAGATAAATGATTTTACCAAAGTATAACTTGGTTCACAAGTATGTATTCATGCAGCGAAGTGTTGCTAACCTAATGTCTCAATGTTTTAAATAAAGAGAAGAATTAAAGTAATTTATTTGGTGTATTTCATATTTATTTTACCTAAAAAAAGCATTTTAGTGTCTTGAAATATTAACTCCATTAGTGTAAAATACAACACATATTAATAGTTGACTGTTAACACTGAAAAAGAGTTAACATAAATTTAACTAAATATAAGAGTTAATTGTACTCTGAATGGGAGTCATATTTTAACTCCTGTACATGTTCAGTTTTAACTCCTGATAGGAGTTAATAGATCAACTCTCAGAAAAGAGTTACTTTAACACAGCCCAAGAGTTTATTCGATGGTCTCACATGTACACTCAGATTGAGTTGATTTTAACTCACAGAGAGTTTATTCCCGGATCCTAAATTTGCTGTGAAGGCAATAAAATATACTAAACAATAAACAATAACATATGGAAGTGAAATGTGCAAACAGAATAAAATATAAAAGCAGAATAAAATATACACAGTGAAATGTACCGACAGAATAAAATATGCCAGTGGACAATAGAATATGACAATGAAAATGAAATGTGCCAATATATTAAAATGTATATAATTTAGTTAAGTATATGTGTGGACCTAAAAGTTAAGTACACAGAAGGTGCAGGTGGTGGAATAAAATTGTATTTAACCAACCACACATATAAAAGAAACATTTGCAAAATGTTTCAGTCTCAGTAGAATCTAGAAAACAATAACCGTTCCTGGACCTCTGACAGAATTTCAGTGCTCAGCCCTGCAGCCATCTGCAGATGTATTTCCCAGCTTCCTCTGACAGTAATAAGATTATGTGTTCCTGCAGGCTTTGTGAACAACATGCTAACTGTCTAACCCCTGACCCCAGTCTCCAAGGTGCTCCTTTTTCACTGTCACTCATCCACATGGAGCCCACAGAGGCAGCTGTACCTGCCAAAGCCCCATCAACCCCCCTGCTACCCAACAGCCGGCACCTCTCACCCCCACCGAGCAACACCTTCTACCACCTGCTGGTGCTCAGCAGCTACAGCCAAGATATTTAGGGCAGACAGGGCTGGGAAAGAGAAAAGAGGAGTGTTTGTGCGTCAGTGTGTGCAATTTGTTGTCCACTCATACGTTTTGATGGCAAATTGAGAATACAAATACACATTTATCTCCAAATGCACATTAAATTTAGTCCTACATGGCTTCCATAGCATTAACATGTTGTGGAGCGAGAGGAGACGGAGCCAAGCCCTCAGAAAAATATGTATCCACGGCAACACTTTGTGTCAAGCATCACTCACAGTTGCGAGCCGTGCGCACCCCTCAGCTCGACATGAGCGTCCTCCCAACACAAGATGACTGTCCAGCCCGACCTTCCCCTGACCCGGCCAATCAGCTCCACATGCATCCACAAAGAGCCAGATCAGATCACAGAGAGACTTGCGTTGATAGCAGCAGCTGTTTATGCATTTCCTTAGCAAGCTATCCCTGGTGTTGTTTCTGGTAATGGCCTATTCATACTTGTAGTATTAGATTAGAGATTATGCAACAGAAAGATTGACAGAGAGTCAATCAGCGCTGCAGCTTCTCCAGAATAGTCGTGAAGCACCGCTCTGAGCTCACTGCAAGAGCTGAGTCAGAGTACAGATGTTGCTAATTCACTTCTCAAACTGATTCTCCATGTTGCTTGCATCAGGCACCTGTTAAGCAGCGGTGGATGAAGTATTCAGGTGAGATGTAATTAATCACTACATCTGTAAGTGCACTTTAGAGCAGTTGTTCCCAACCTCCCCAATTAGAGTTCTGAGACAGAAACCAAGCTCATCTAGGATTGAGGGGGATCTGTTTGTGACCTTAGGATGAGCTCTTTACAGAGGGAGCAGATCCTCTTCCAGAGAGTTGTGGGACTACAGTCGCCCACAATGGACAAACCAAACACTGGCAGCAAACAGCTATTTGCTATGTAAAGACAGAGTGCAGTAACGACATCATGAGTAGAGAATGAAGTCACTGTCCCCGTGTGAGTGTTTTAATCCGAGCTTCTCTGAGAAGACTGACGAAGAGAGAGAATATTATACTGATATGATATTCAGCTTTCACATTCACTCTTAAAAGATCAAACTTTAGCATCCTAAAGTATGCTTTACTTTATATATTTTAGGCAGCTAACATTAGCAGGACAGCTAGCGAGCGAATAATCACATTGCGTGTATTTAGGTCACTCAGCAGAAGGAAGAAATAGCTCCTTACCAAACCGAAAGCATTTATGTTTATCTATATTTATTTATGTACAGCAGGGAACAACATCGTGTAAAGCCAGAATATTTTCACATCTAACTTGAATTGCATTTATTTTGACCAAAGTAGAGTCTGTAATCATTGGAACAGTGGAAAGACTGATCAAAGTGCTTATGGTGAGTTTTATCTTGGGCCTGGTGAGCTCAAATGAACTGTGTTACCCGATGATGTGCCTGGTAAAATTGCTGTTTTTGTCAATGGAGTCTGGTAGCTTCAAGGAGAGGGGTATTACGGCTGGTTACGGGGAGGTGTGGCCAAATACCCATTCCGACATTTAGTGGAAGTGAATGTCGTTTATATAGACGCCGTAAGACCCAACCTGACTGAACCTGACTGAGCTGCAGAATGTGTGACACAAACCCGACCTGAGACCTAAAGGCTCTCTATTTGCTTTATTTCACCCATTACTGACTGTTCGCCTGCCAGGCTAATGCGATGCATTGCCTACACTGTCTATTTTCCTCTCTTCCTACTGGGCTTTACATACTGTATCAACTTGCAAATAAAATATCATTTTAAAAAGTAATAATAACATATATAGATTTAAATTTCTGGATTTCTTTGGTTTTGGGACTAACCTTTTACTGCCTTTCAGTGATTTCTGGCCACCTCATGTAGAACAGTAGATCATCAAAACTAAACCCAAGACAAAAACCTTGAACACAGTCAGCATCGATACTTCTGAAGGAGTGAGTGAAGAGTAAAAGAGAGATAAACAGATACAGGGAAAGACAGAGACACACGAGGAGTACGAGAGTAGAGGGATGAGGAGGATGAAAACGAGCAGCCTGTCCTGTCGGGTCGCCATGGCGAGCATCACGACAGCTTGCGAGCTCCTGCTGTAACTCCTCAGAGGAGGAGCATGCCTCCTCTCTGACATCAGATTTGACGTTCAGTCCCTGCTGATGTCTTATTCTCGCGTTCGTATGTCGCCTCCTGTTTGCATATTGTGTTTACAGTGAGGTGCATCAGATCTGCTGTACCGTATGTGTGTTAACTGCCATCATGTGTGCGGTGGAGATCCAGGCAGGCAGGTCCGCGGGCAGATGGCCAAACAGACAGACAATCGGTGGTGAGGATTGGATTAAAATGAGGGTCTAATTGCATTTGAGAAACCAGAGAAAGCACATAAGGAAAAATTAAAAGTGGCATCCGAATGATGGCTCAACATGGGCACAAACAAGAGAATTTTACAACACATTTCCTTTGAGGGTTTTTATGGTAATTAGGACATTTCTCAACATAATGTCCAGAAATGACATAAACCCTAAGGTCTGAGACCGCTCTGCCCAAAATACACATCCCATGAAAAAATTCACTTTATCAAGTGTTACCTATTCATCAGAAGACCACATGTTAGACAGAGGAAATGAGAGGAACACCATCAGAGACATTCAGGTTTTTTTAAAGATGGAAATTGAAGAAACAAAAGCTTTAAAATACATTCAGCCTCCTCTCCTTCTCTGTCTGTGTCTCGCTTTTGATTTTATGAAAACACTTTAGCATTAGAAAGCAATGCTGTTGTTATGAGGTATGAAGGCAGGTGGTTTACACTGAGTCACTGTTTATAGTTCTGGCATTTTAAAGTAAGTCTTTTCTGTTCTGTTTTTTTCTTGTATCCTTTATCATTCAGTTTTGCAGTCCACACATCTCATAAGACATAAGGCAACGTCTGTTTTATGGCCCACATCTTGTATGTCACGTGAGGGTCTTTTGGCCTTCTGACTGTTGTGGATTTCATGCTACAAAATCACATCCTGTGCAACAGATTTGATTTGAGCAGACTTTATTTTCATTTTCAAATAGAAATGAGGGGAAATCCACACAAATGTCATATTTATATTTCAGTGTGTGTACGGATTGAACAAACGTCATACAGGTATGATAGTGTGTGAGCCAGGCAGTCTTTGTGCTAAGCTAAGCTAACGACCCCCTGGCTTTGTAATTAATGCACTGTCCTGTTCTCACTCCCAACATGCTGCATACGAATGCTCAGTCTGGACTGCTTGCCGTCACTTGTTAAGCCACTCGATTCACCTTTAGCTTTAATTTTCCATCGTGCAGGGTCGTCCGCTAGGCTTCATAAACAGCCCACAAAAAAAGAAAAAAGAAGAGTCCACATTTGGAGGAAGGTGGGGCGCTGTAATGGATCAAAAACAGAAATTCTACCCAGGAGAGTGGGCTTTGTGTCCCGTGTGAAATCAAAACTGAAGTGAAGTAATATAATGTACGTTACTTAATGTACGTAAGGAATATACCTAAGCAACTGACTTAATTTATGCCAAGTCGTGATCTTTTCCTAAAGCTAACCAAGTAGTTTTGTTGCCTCAACCTAACTAAAGTGCAACTGTTTTACATTAACGACATGTTTATTATTGTTCTAATCAAGTTTTATTTTGAAAGTTTATAGAAGCTATGTTTATACTCTGTAAAATATTAATTTGCTTTACTGAATACATTTTGAGGACAAGCAGGGATTGTGTTCAGTGCCACAATTTTCACCACTGAAGGAAGTGCAACTGTTGGAGGTGGTCGTGGTGCAGAGCTGTGACACCAGAGGTTCACATCCAACATGTGGTTACGGTCAGACTACAAAAAGACTTTGGTTAAGATGGAGAAACACCATGGGTACTGTTTAATGTCACTGAAGTGAACATGTCATGTGTGACCTGTCCCTGACCTCCACCAAATGCTTTTAGTGAAACCATAAACCTGTTGGTCATGAGTTTGCACTGCAAGGGGGAATACTGTAGGAAGGCAGTGAATATTTTACTGATGAGACTAGTATCAACATTTTAAAACTTAGCAAATACATTGACTAACAGTGTTTTCAAGTCATGTCCATTAAACTTCATCCAGGTAGCGTCACGTCTCTCTCTGAATGTATTGTGAAGTTCAGGAGAGGAGACGGGGCTGCATATGAGCAGCCAACATGGAACAGAGCTCCACACCATGTCAGTGACATAACTTGTAACTCTGAGAGGATTTCAGCTTTAACAAACAGCATGTCTCATGTGTATTTATAGTTTTGTCCTTTTAATTTGCTAAATAGGATGATTATGTGATGGTGTATCTGTGCAAATGTGCTTGTAAAATTGCAATCAAACACTGAGCTGAATGCCAGCAAAACACAACTACTGTAAAAGAGGGTCAAGAGTCCTGTGCCTATTTAACTGTTTATTACATGACATCCTCAGTGTGCAATGCCCCAGCATCATAGCTCCCATGTTAACTGTCCCTCCCCCCATGCATCAGTGGGCTCCATGTGTGGAGCAGAGAACATGAGATAGATAGATAGATAGATAGATAGATAGATAGATAGATAGATAGATAGATAGATAGATAGATAGATAGATAGATAGATAGATAGATAGATAGATAGATAGATAGATAGATACTTTATTTATCTCCAAGGACAAATTTGCAGTTCCAGCAGCTCAAAAAGGTGGACACACAATGGCATGCAAAATAAGAACAGGAACTACTTTCAAGTAATGTGCAACTTACAACTGATGAACAACTTTCAAGTACAGATCAACCTTCAAGTAAGGCACAACCTTCAAGTAAGAGGCAAAAATCCAATACAAAATACAAGATACCAATACCAATGTTTTTGTCGCCCTCCCCGAGAGGTGTTGAAGAGCCGTGCAGCGGGGGGGAGGAACGATCGTTTCAGTCTGTCCGTAGAGCAGGACAATGACAGCAGTCTGTCACTGAAGCTGCTCCTCTGCCTGGAGATGGTGCTGTGCAGTGGGTGATCAGGATTGTCTATTATGGACGGGAGCTTGTTCAGTGACCGTCGCTCTGCCACAGATGTCAGACTGTCCAGCTCTGTGCCAACGACGGAGCCTGCCTTCCTCACTAGTTTGTCCAGTTTGCTGCGTCCTTCTTCTTCAGGCTGCTCCCCCAGCACACTACTGCATACAGGAGGGCACTCGCTACCACAGACTGGTAATAAATCTGCAGCAGCTTTTTGCAGATGTTGAAGGACGCCAGCCTTCTGAGGAAGTACAGGCGGCTCTGTCCTTTCCTGCACAGAGCGTCAGTGTTGGCAGTCCAATCCAGTTTCTCATCCAGCTGCACTCCCAGATATTTGTAGGTGTGAACCACCTCCACGCAGTCCCCTTTGATGATGACCGGTTCTGGGCACGGCCTCCTAAAGTCCACCACCATCTCCCTGGTCTTGGTGGTGTTGAGGAGCAGGTGGTTGGAGTCACACCATGTGATGAAGTCCTGAATCAGTTTCCTGTACTCATCCTCTTGTCCACTCCTGATACAGCCCACTATTGCTGTGTCGTCTGCGGACTTCTGTACAGGGTGAACAGGACCGGAGAGAGCACAGTTCCCTGCAGTGCTCCTGTGCTGCTGGCCACAGTGTTGGACCTGCACTCCCCCAGTTTCACATACTAAGGTCTGCCAGTCAGGTAGTCTGTAATCCATGCCACCAGGTGTGTTTCAACTCCCATCTCTGTCAGTTTGTCCCTGAGGAGCAGTGGCTGGATGGTGTTAAAGGCACTGGAGAAGTCCAAGAATGCAATCCTCACAGCACCACTGCCTCTGTCCAGGTGAGAGAGAGATCGGTATAGCAGGAAGATGATGGCATCCTCCACTCCCGTCTTCTCCCGGTAAGCAAACTGCAGAGGGTCAAGAGCGTGGTGGATCTGTGGCCTCAGGTGATGGAGCAGCAGCCGTTCCATGGTCTTCATCACGTGTGACGTCAGGATGTGGTTTCTTAGGGACTGGAATGATGCAGGATGTCATCCACAGCTGGGGAACCCTCCCCTGTCCCAGGCTCAGATTGAATATGCGCTGAAGGGGGTGTCCCAGCTCCCTCGCACAGGCCTTCAGCAGTCGTGGTGACACTCCATCTGGACCTCCGGCTTTGCTGGGGCGTGGGTGGTGTGAAGGGGGAGGGGAGATGTCCTCATCTGTGTTGGTGATGGCTTGCGGGAGTAGGAGGGTGGGGGCTGCTGTGCTCAGAGGTGTGAATGGGTTGGCGTGATCAAATCTATTGAAGAAGTGGTTGAGCTGGTTTGCCCTCCCCACAGCTCTTGATTTCCAGTGTATCACCATCTTTGAAGGCTTTCTTCTTCTGGTTCAGAAGTCCTTTGATGTCACTGGTAATCCAGGGCTTGTTGTTGGCAAAGCAGCGTACAGTTTTTACTGGAACAACAGTGTCCATACAGAAGTTAATATAGTCTGTGGTGCAGTCAACCATCTCCTCCATGTTCTCGTTGTGAGACCCCTGCAGTGCTTCCCAGTCTGTGGTCTCAAAGCAGTCTTTCAGAGCCTGCTCGGCTTCAGGAGACCACTTCCTCAATGAGCGTGTTGTTGTTGGTAGTCTCCATATGAGTGTTTATGTCCTGCCTTGGTTTCCTCCTCTGTAAAGCTGCTGATTCTGCGTGTTTCTGTCAAGCCTTGGAAATGATGCTGTGGTTTCCCTCCTGCCTCCTGCAGTGGAGCACCCTGAGCTGAGCGACGGAGGCTGGATGGAGATTGGGGGGGGTGGAGGCGGGAGCGGATGTGTGGGGCTTTTGCTTTTGAGGAATGAGCCTTCTCACTCTCTTTCCCCAGAGCAACTGGGGTGGAATAATTACATAGCATGTGCAATATTGAACTCCACTCATTGTGAAAGGATAGAGAGAGAGAGTGATAAAGAGAGAAATGAAGCAAAAAAAGAGGAAAGATGGCTGCCAGTTGCTGTGGGAAACATGGAGCCGTGCACAGTAGTTATCACATTATTTACAGCTGAGGATTTAATGCATTGTTCAGTAATGAGCAGCCAGCCAATGGCCTGTGATCTAAAGCTCACTTACTCACTCACTGGCCTGATCCAGGCAGCTAAAGGCTGAAGGAGTCCCCCCAGATGGAGACAAACCCAGCTCCCAGTGTGCTATATCACATGTGTGCCTATGTGTGTGTGTGTGTGTGCATATGTGTGTGTGTGTGTGTGTGTGTGTCTACATCTACAGAACTCAGCCCTTCATGTGTTCCCTGCAGTCTGAAGCCTGCAAGATCAGTTTAACTGGTTCAGTCGTCTGCAGTTTCTCTCATTGTTTGACATCCTGTGGTGGATCACTCCATGATCAACATGCAAACATGCAAAATGGATGCTGGTTTTCTTTATGCTCCTGACATATATAAAGTCTTGAATGAATATTGCCTCCTTCTCCTCTCCCGCAAACCCAACCAGCCCCCTCCACTCACATCTGCTCATCGACTGCAAAAGCAAACACTGACACCTTGTGGTCACTCATTGAACATACAGCACCTTCAGATAGATAGATAGATAGATAGATAGATAGATAGATAGATAGATAGATAGATAGATAGATAGATAGATAGATAGATAGATAGATAGATACTTTATTAATCTCCAAAGAGAAATGTACAGTTCCAGCAGCTTAAAGGGTGGAAACATAAGGGCATGTAAAATAAGAACAATTTTCAAGTACAATGTAAAGACTATTTATAAACCAGGAGGTAAAAATACAATATAAAATATAAAATAACAATATAAGAAAAAATAGTGAGATAAACATCTGTCGCTCTGCCACAGATGTCAGACTGTCCAGCTCTGTGCCAACGACGGAGCCTGCCTTCCTCACTAGTTTGTCCAGATGTGCTGCGTCCTTCTTCTTTAAGCTGCTCCCCCAGCACACTACTGCGTACAGGAGGGCACTCCCTACCACAGACTGGCAGAAGATCTGTAGCAGCTTTTTGCAGATGTTGAAGGATGCCAGCCTTCTGAGGAAGTACAGGCGGCTCTCTTCAACTCCCATCTCTGTCAGTTTGTCCCTGAGGAGCAGTGGCTGGATGGTGTTAAAGGCACTGGCGAAGTCAAAAAATGTAATCCTCACAGCACCACTGCCTCTGTCCAGGTGAAAGAGAGATCAGTGGAGCAGGAAGATGATGGCATCCTCCACTCCCGTCTCCTCCCGGTAAGCAAACTGCAGAGGGTCAAGAGCGTGGTGGATCTGTGGCCTCAGGTGATGGAGCAGCAGCCGTTCCATTGTCTTCATCATGTGTGACGTCAGGGCGACCGGCCTGAAGACACGGCCCTTTATGGAATCAGTTTGACATGCCTGGTCTATATGATAGGCCCTCCAAAGCAGCTAATTGGGCTAAGTGAGTATGCCAGAGGCTGACGGGAGGGTGAAGATGCCTTCCATTCTGAAATAATAAGCTTGCGCCCCAGCATCAGTGCTGCCTGAACCCACTCTGCGACATGGGGTGGGAGGTCATCGAGTAGGGACGGGTCCCCCAGAATGTACAGACTCTGGGAGAAGGGGATGTCACATCCTATAATCTTTGTTACATTAATGTACACTTGTCTTTAGGCCAGCGTGTGTTTCTTCTACCACAGGATATGACGTTACTAGTGCGCCAGTCGGTGAGTGATCACTATGTCTGTCACAATAGAGAGTCATTTGAGCATCTTCAGTTGGTTGGTTTTGTAGTGTGGAGTGTAGGTGTATTTCTCTGTTGGTCTCTGCTACACAGTCATGGTCTTGCCTAGTGTCCATCTGTGTGGCCATGTTGGCATCTGCACTAGTAAAATGGATGTGGGGTTTGTTAGGAAGTTGTTGTAGGCCTTAGATCCTATGTGCTGATAGTGTAAATGCATTGGAGTCAAGAAATGCTTTTGCTCCATGAGTGGTATGTACAATGGTTTGGTTGCTCTTTGTGATGTGGGAGGTCTTTGTATCACTTCAGCTGTAGCTTCTGTACTGGAGCCCTGATGGATGAGATGGTTGAGGTGGATAGGGAGGAGGGTCTGGATAGGGACCAAAGGGCATGGCAGGATGGTGAGATGGCATGGGTGGAGGAGCCTGCGGTGGAGCCTGTGGGGGCTGCTGGGGCTGACTTTGCTGGGGCATCTGTTTAGCAAATGCCTTGACTTAATTGACTTTATCTCTCAGCTCCTTCGACTGGGATTTTACTGGTGAACATGATGGCTGCTGCTGCCTCTCTAGGCTCGAAGTTACTCTCAGAGTTATTCCATCCATCAAAAATCAGCAAAATATAGAGCCATCCAACCAGGATTAAAATGTTTTCTCATGGTGCTGTTGGGAATTGCAGCCAAGTAAGTGGACATAGTTTCAAGGCCTGGAAAAGCAGGACTGTCTCAAGGCCCTGGAGGAAGTCAGCTGAGAAACTGGATAAACTCAAATTTTGGGCAAGATGTCAATCACAACAAAAAAGATTGCAGAAGAATTAGAGGAGACTAAAAAATCTCTCAACTTTATGTCAGATGAAGTCAGTAAAGTGGTTAAACAACAGGCCACACTCAGGGGCCTCGGGGGGGAAGTGCGTTAGCTTTGAAAATAATGTGGATCCTGAGTTAAATGTCTACAAAGATCACATATCAAACGCTAAATATTATACTGAAACTCAATTAGATTGCCTTCATTTGGAGGGCTTCTCAGTGCTACATCTTAATAGTAGGAGCCTCTAAACTAATTTTGGAAAAATAAAAGATTATGTGTTATCATTAAAACACACTTTTCATATAATTGCCATAAGTGAGACTTGGATCTCAGACCATAGGTACGATAATTCTTTTCAGTTGGAAGGCTTCCATTTTTTTTAGTGCAAATCAGAAGAACAAGTGAGGTGGTGGCATTGTTTTTGGTTTTTTTTTGCACAAAAAGACTTTCAATGTAAACAAATTGACTACACAGTGGTCAATGATTTAATGAAAAGCCTCACAACTGAAATTGCTTCAGTACAATTCAAGAGTATTACTTTAAGTTGTATTTACCGGACACCTGGAGCTTGTATTGAACAATTCACAACTACAGTAGTTGACCTTATCTATGGAAGCCCTAAGCGGACGTGTTTTTTTTTTTTACAAGCCGTTTTCTCGATATAAGCCTTATATGTTATTATAACGATATAATGCCTCCTTATATTATAAGGAGACATTATATTGTTATAATAACATATTATCTCGTTATCTCGAGAAAACAAACTTTGTTTTTTGTTTTGTTTTTTTAAACTTTATGATGATGTGACAGCATCATGTGACAGCAGGTAATCAGCCAGGTCCTGCTGAGCAGTGGTGTGATGATGGTGTAGGAAAGACTCCGCTGATACAAGCTTGAGTTGAAGAGAACTTTAATAACAAGCCGTATCAGATCAGATGCCGGCCATCTGAGAGAGTTTCAGGGTCGGATCAGAAAACTCTGCCTGTATCATAAAGACAATACAATATATAGCATGATGGTTTGTCCTACTCCACCAATATCTTACCTAACTCACAAATAAGGCCATGTTCTGTACATTGTCTTACTGAGGAATGCATTCCTCCACTCTCACCCATATATGCCCACCTCTGTTAGGGATTCACATCTGAACAGTCCCCTAAGTATTTCCACATTAGGACTCCCTCTTGCTGGCCTGTCCTGTGTCATCTCACCACGACTGAGAGTGTCTTGCAGTTTAAACATCAGTTTACCTCTTATCATGCTTAATCTAACATATGTGTGATATTTGGTTCATCTGACCATATACCTCACAAAGTAAAGATGATTATTACAGGAACACATCACCCCAAATTCACCAGTTATCATAACTAGATTATTATACTGTTGCTGTGGTGCTTTTTGGTACGTGCAGACAAACTGTGTGGCTGAGTTGTGCACCCTCGGTCGGTCCACCCTCAAAACGGGTGGACCGACAGCCCTGTGGAGGAATAGATGGCGGAGATGTGTCTCGACTCTGTCACGTAGCCTCGTTTTAACCAGTGGCAGTTTTAGGCACAGATTTAGCACAGCTTTATCATGTGTATGTTGATACGGGCTAATTGGATTAATCAGTACACTGCAACCGTATTTGTTCGTTCATAGAGCTGTTGGTGCTTCAGGGAGGCAGAGAGTCGCTGACTCGGCGCTGTCCGGTGCTGAACTGCAAACTGAGATGAAGAGGATCTGGCATTTGCTTCTGCAAAGGAAGAATTATTTATTTGCCACAACACAATTTGGTTAAAGGAATCAAATACAGTTTTCCCACCAAACCCTCCAACTATGAATTCCATGCACAGTTTTAGGCTTAATTTAGGCTTCTCCTCTCCTCCTCTCCTCTTCTCTCCTCTCCTCTCCTCTCCTCTCCTCTCCTCCCTTCCCCTCCTCCTCCTTTCATACGTTATATGGTGATATGCTGCTTTGCAGAAATCTAATTGGAAATGTTTTTGTGAACACGCAACACTCAAACACAATGAAGTGACATGATGAGGGCCTGAAGGCCGGTCCCCACACCTGGCGCTAATGCTGCTGATTACAGCCTGCCTGTGAGGCGTTCAGGGTTGGTCAGATAAAACAGTACATGCAATAAAACCACAACACAATAGGCCACTACAAAAAAACAAAACATACAATTATTCACAGAGCCGACCTTGTCACATATGAAATTTATTTCTTGTTGGTTGTGACACATTGGACCGGGCATTGCTTGTACACATCAAACATCTTCTCTGTTTTGTCACTCCTTTCTCTCCTCTATGAGCAGAGGCTCATAAATTTCACTTGGGACACCTGAAAGGACTGAGAGCAACTTCGCTCCCTCCTCTTGACCTCTTAATATCTCATGAGTTCAAGTATTAGATACGTAGATACGTGAACACCGCCTGAGCTATAGGCGCACTTCAGGCTTCACAAAACAAATACACAAAAACCCATTTACACAACACAAAATTCTCAATATAGGCCTTCATGCCTTTCCACAACACAAAACTCTCAGCTGGCCTGGGGCCTGCTTTCTTAAACAACAACATCCACGGCCTGGCCTGAAGCCACCGGGCTCTCACACTTTCGGCCGTTTTCTCAGTTGCTCTTATTGCCAGTTACAATTTACTCTGTTTCTGCTTTGGACTGTTTGTTGCCCATGTTACAACTTTACACATAGACAGACATAGACACCAAGACACACGCTGCATAGAAGTCTCCCAGCTTTTCCTTTTTTTAGTTGGTGGCAGTGTGAAACGGCGACAGGAATCCTATAGATTCCCGCACTTGTGTAGACAAGCTTGCACTTCAGCGCCTAGGCCTCCGGGGTCATACGCCAACCAGAGCCTCCCCGTTCCCCCAGATCACAGAACAGGTTCCACCACTTCTTGGCTAAATGAAAGAAGCTTTTTTCAGCCTACCCCAGAGACATCTTTCCTAAAGATTTAACCTCAGCGGTGCCTTCAACTTTGACGAAACAGCACGTAGCCGTCCCAGAACAAACCGCCCTGTGATGGTGCTGCAGTGTCCCCTCTTGAACCCCCAGTCTTATACAGTTTCAACTCTCCCCACTGCTAATTAGTTATCTAGCTAACAGCATTTATCAAATGCACCTTCACTGCGACAACCAGCACTGAGTTCAAGACTTTCTGTTTCTACTCTTTATTAACCTTAATATCATTTTAACATTAACTGGGAGGGCTGCATGCCAACACTAAGCTCTATGACTGAGGCCCCCACCAGGTGTAGTCAAGTGACAAAAAATTCCATCACAGCAGGCTGTTTGTAAAATGTCCCCTGATTCAGGAAAAGATTGTCAGCGGCATGGAAGGACTCTTATATGACTTCAAATCACATTTTCATATGATTCATTATGTGAGAAAAGTCTTTATGTTTAAAGATCACTAAATAAAAACAAGGGTGGTGACAACAGCCTAAAATGTCCGGACCAGTGGAGATCTTCTCAATTAGCCAAAGTCCATCAACACAGCAAAAACAGCCTCCAGTGGGAATGTGAAGTCAGAAAAAGACAGAAAGATACTCTGAGAAAAGTAAAAGGTCATGTTACTGGACTGCAGGTGTGGTCTGCTGCAAAGCTCCATTCAGAGATATTTTCAAAGATTACTTATGAATTTGTATGTTAAACATCTTTCATATTCCCCTTCTAACGCAGCAGTTTGTCCTGATGTTCACATGGAAATGTTGACTTTAAGTTGACTTTTGTTAATGATCAATCAGATGACTCAGTTTTGATTGACAGGTGGAAAGCACATGTCACGTGATTGCTTTCTTTCAGGAGAAAATCATCTCATGTGTACTGTCACTGTCAACATGCAGTAATTAGTCACGTCCAACAGTGTGGAGACAAATACTGGCAAAAAACCCTTTGAGATAGGATAAGATAAGATAAGACAGGATAAAGACTTTATTGATCCCAGGCCGGGGAAATGAACTTGTTAGAAGAATAAAAAGAAGAAGTAGAAAAGACAAAAAATAGAAATAAAAATATAATAACATTGCACCAGTTATATAGATGTGATGAATATTAGCGTATAATGATGAAAATAATGGAGTAGTGAAAAAAGTAGGTAGCCTGACCTCTCACAGTCACAAAAAACCCAAAATATCACTAAAGGGTTCAAATAAGTAAGGAATGCTTCCAGAATAAGGTGAAGGGGAGAAATCTAATTAGAACAGCAACCAGCAATCTGTTTACTGACTCATCAACTCATACCAGCAGCTGTTAACTGCTGAAACTGTAACTGAACATGAAGGTAACTGCAGTCCTGCTACAGGCTGAGCCACATGATGACATGAAGCTAACTAGTATCATCACAACCATGGTGGATCAGTGCAGCATGTCAGTGCACCAAGTCAGACGCTCTGTTCAAACCTTTCACTGTAACTCAAGAGAGAAGTCTTCCATTTACAATTAACACAAATATTTAGAAAATAATGCAAATCATGTGATCATGACCAGAGTTTAAACCAGGCATGTCAAACTGATTCCATAAAGGGCCGTGTGGCTGCAGGTTTTCGTTCCAACTAAGGAGGAGCACACCAGGCTGGAATCAATTAATCAGCTGATCTCAGTCTTCAGCTGATAACAAAGTGATCCCTTGATTTTGATTGGTTGGCCTGGTGTGCTCATCCTTGGTTGGAAAGAAAACCTGCAGCCACACGGCCCTTTGTGGAATCAGTTTGACATGCCTGGTTTAAACTGTACCAAACACTGAGTCACAGGATGATCACACTGTGAGGATGGTGCATGTGACTACATGTACAGGTCTGACCTGCAGTGGCCATGAATAACCTGGTCTGGGTTGAACAACTACAATATCTATTCAAATGGACACAAAAGCAAAATACAATAACCCTCTAAGTCAGGCATGTCCAAACTATTCCATAAAGGGCCGTGTGGCTGCAGGTTTTCGTTCCAACCAAGGAGGAGCTCACCAGGCTGGAATCAATTAATCAGCTGATCTCAGTGTTTAGCTGATAACAAAGGGATCCCTTGATGTTGATTGGTTGGCCTGGTGCGCTCCTCCTTGGTTGGAACGAAAACCTGCAGCCACACGGCCCTTTATGGAATAGTTTGGACATGCCTGCTCTAAGTTAAACGGTCAAGAGCAAAACAGCCGTCCTACACTGCCTCCTACTGTAGCTAGCTCTACATTTCTTCACCAAGTCCTGCTACACAGCTGCGTATAATTATTCACATTAAACAAATAATATGTCAGATAAAAATGACACAAACACAAATGGCTGAAATTTTGTATGGGTCACAATAAGTGTCAGGTCCAGATGGAAGAACAAAGAAATAGACTTCAAGACATTATTTTCAAAACTAATTCACCATAGTGCTGCATAGTTCAGTATGCATTTGTTACTTCCAGGCTGAATTATTGCAAATCCTTTCAATCAGGCTGTCCCAAATCATTGCTAATTAATCTCCAGCTAATCCAGAGCACTTGTTCTGATAAAAGGAGGTGACTGGCCATCTGGCAAAATATGGACATGAGGAGATGCGATTGGCTGTCTAGAAAGATCGAAATGACGGGACGTGATTGGCCGTCTGGAAAGATGGAAATGATGGAACAAGATTGGCCGCGTATAAAGAAGGAAACGCCACTATTGAAGGAATGCATTGTGCAAAATAGTATTGGAATATATATATATAAAGTCATACAGCTACTCCCTACAGCAGGCATGTCCAAACTATTCCATAAAGGGCCGTGTGGCTGCAGGTTTTCGTTCCAACCAAGGAGGAGCACACCAGGCCAACCAATCAACATCAAGGGATCCCTTAGTTATCAGCTGAAAAGTGAGATCAGCTGATTAAATGAGTCCAGCCTGGTGCGCTCCTCCTTGGTTGACATGAAAACCTGCAGCCACACGGCCCTTTATGGAATAGTTTGGACATGGCTGCCCTACAGCTTCGATGGCTACAACAATCAGAACAACACAACGGGTAAGTTTCATTCATTCTTTATTTTTTGTCAGGTATTAATCACTCATACTCCAGCAATTATTGTGAAATATTTACACTTTGCCTTTTCTCATCAGGTCTAATACTCACTCTCTCATACAAGCACCTATCACCCCTCTGCCACCCCCCACCCCCAAGAAACAAAAGAAGACATGTCACAGGAGGCCCTGATCCACCGACATTTGGAGAAGAGATTGCCTTCAGTTGTGATGAGAACAGGTGATGGGAGAGAAATCCACATATAAAAATGGGACAAAATTGAAAATGTGAGTTAATCGTCATAGCTGTTTGACACATTGCTCAAATAGTTTCACACACTGCACACCCTGGATCAAAGCCTTTAAACCGACCATTAGTCTCTCGCAAAGACGCTTGAGACTGACGGTAATCATTCATCTTTTTAACCATACAATAACAAAATCATGGCCACATCAGACTCAAGTCATCCAATTCAGCCAAAGTCAAGAGAAATAGTGATAAAAGTGGTCATGACTTGTTCATTGTTCAGAAATCAAAGCCATACCTTTAATGATAAAAAAGACAAAGTAAAAGCAACATAAGTGACTTACTGATCATACAAAATCTGTGTTTTCCTAAGTCATTGTGGAGTGAAAACTGCTACAACACAAGAGGAAATTGTGATTTTATAACATTTTACAATGTTTAAAACAACCATTTTCATCATGCCACCTGCACATGAACAATTCCGCAGCTAAAAGACTCAGATAAAAGTCTACCATCAAATTCCTTTTCCAAAGAAAAGACGACGCAAATCAGCTTAACTTCTGTACAGAATAAAAAAGACACTGTATTTAACAACACTGTCCTTGTAAACCAATTGTAACAAATGTAAAAGGGCATTATTAATAAAACATAATTGTGAGATGTTCCACCAGCTGTTTTCTTTTAGCATTTCACAACTTTTCCAGTCTTTTGTCGCCACTTTTTTAAAATGTGGTGCTGGCATCAAATTCTAAATGAGGACATCATATTCAGACAACAATACAATTTATGAGTTTCAATATTTGATATGTTGTCTTTGTGCTATTTTCAATTAAATGTGTAGTTTTGGTATTTTGCAAATCATCACATTCTGTTTCTATTCATGTTTTACACAGCATCTCAACTTTTTTGGAAACCGGGTTGTATAAGGGATATTTATTTCAGGGCTTTTGCCTTACATTTCAATGCACAGTTACACAACGTGCAGGTGTTTCTAGTTCTGTTGTACATATAGTTCGTGTAAAATTACATGGTTTTATTGTAGTTTTTCCTGAGTACAGTTTGTTTTTGGATTTACAAATAATACTGAAGCTAGTAGACAGAAAGAGTTTTCACTGTGTTGTCAAATGAAGGCGTTTGTGTAAGTCAGTTTAGTCTTTGACCGACAAACTGGATACTTACAAATGATATTTAAACTTCCATAATATACGTAAGTGATAATGTGTGTGTTCACCTGTAGGCCAGCAGCACGCCTCCTGCTGAACTTCAGTATATGCTCAGTCTTCCTGCAGTTCATGTATTTGTAACCCATGTTAAAATATCATATAAATAGTAAATAAAAGCTGCATAAATAAGTTTAAAAAAAGTTTAAAGTGATTCATAAAATGTCAATTCATCATCAGAGTTAATTAAAAATGTTAATTCAGCAATCATTTAATGTTTAGGATTAAAAGTCTGTAGACAGAAAATAATGTCGCTCCCCTTTAAGGGACCAGCGACATAGACGCAGCACCTCAGTGACGCTACAGCAGAGACCTGAGGGAGAGAGCA
Organism: Chelmon rostratus; assembly: GCF_017976325.1. Classification (NCBI taxonomy): domain Eukaryota; kingdom Metazoa; phylum Chordata; class Actinopteri; order Chaetodontiformes; family Chaetodontidae; genus Chelmon; species Chelmon rostratus. The sequence goes on from NC_055661.1 coordinate 4,811,207, forward strand.
GAGGAAACGAGAGGTGATCAATTAACAGAAAAAGTAGAGAAAAAGTCGATAAAACAGTCGCGAAAACATAACTTATCTGGTCGGGAACTGACGGGGATTTTTGTGAGAACTAAGCCACATCGGTTTTGGTGAGTTTTGTCTTTATTTTCATGCATTTTCTTACTTCTTTTTTTTTCCTTTTTGGCGGAGAGTTAACGCTAAAAACGCTGTTTACAAAGTAATGCTCCGTCATAAACTGTTTACCCGTTAATATTCTGTGTTTATGGAGAATGTGAATAATTTATGTGTGTGAATTGAAGATTTAAAAAAGAGCTTTAATGTGTTCATGGCCTGTTACACAGGTCAGGTTTTTTGCTCGGTCGGAGCAAGGATTGGTCTGCCATGTGCGGGCGTGCACATCCACAGACGGGATTCAAGATGGCGAGCCAGACCCAGACCTTGATCTCATCTCCTCCATCGCATCATTGAGGAAATCCTCTGTGTGTGGTAACTCACTGCCAGAGCGGCAGGAGTGTCAGGAACTAATTTGAACTGAACTGAACAGAACTGAGAACTGATTGAACTATTTTTTTGGACTGAATCGAACTGAAACTTTCCATTGAACTGAACACTTGAACTCACATTAGGATTTGAACTTAAATTTGAAGTGTCAAAACTTTTTATTTTCATATGTTCACATTTTGAATGTGATTTGAATAACTGTGGTCCACTTTGATTTTCTTGGGTTTTGAAAGTATTTTCTTACCTGTAAAAGAAAAAAGGGTTAACTCAGGAAGAAAAATAGGAATCCTAAAATAGGTACAACCTAGGAAAAAGAGACTGGTCTAATTAAATTAGATTAGCTTTATTAAAATAAACTAGGTGAACCAAAGAACAAAAACAAAGAGTGAAATATATATATTTTTTTTATTTACACTTACCTCATTTTTGGGAACCTGCAGGGTATTTTTGGTTCTATGTATTGTGTTTTATATGTGTGTTTGCATTCAGTAAATTGCCGGCCTTTTCTACTAAAAGCAACGGTCTCTGGTGTAATTATTTTTGCTCCCCACTCCTTAGAGCCTAGAACTGGTCCAGTGGCGCAGTTAGTGGTGTGATACCGGTGCTACATATTCATTGTGTATTGTGGTTGTATAGCGTTGTCTGTGCTTTGTTGGTTGCCACAAAGAGCTAATCTGACAAGAACAGACAATATCTACAGACGTATGACCTCACAAACACTGAGCTGAGCTGGAATGAACATCATTTCAAACTTTATTTACAACAGGAACAGTGCACAACGTCCAGCTGCAGGTACGCTGCCTTAGCTCATCTTTTGGATCCAAACAGCTTATTTGAGAAGACTTCAGACGTTTAGAAATGAAATAAATACTGCTGTGTTTCTCTTTTCAGGGGTTCATAAAGGAAAAGAAGCCAAACAAGAGCTTCTGGAGCTGGCGTTTTTAACTCGACAAACAAAAAGACAGCAAGCCTTAAGCAAAGTGTCACATGGAGCTTATTTGATTTAGATAAAAGAGGAGATAGTGAAATATAAGTTAAGTGTAAGTCAAATCTAAGCTCTGTCAGGTAGATCCAAAATATCTAAAGAACACGGTGTTAAACCATCTGGAAATGTAAGCACCTGGACCAAACAGCTGGCAACAGTTCAGTGCAGAAAAAAACATTCAGAGCAGATTCTTGAATTGTTGTGATGACCTCATTTTGGTCTTAATTTAGTAAATTAAAAACCAATAGTGACGACGAAAATAAACTTCTAAAGAGGAAAAGACTGCAACCTCGGAATACATTTGCTTTATTTGCCTCATTTAGGTAAGGGATAATGCATAGTGAGCAGGTTCCTATGGAGAATTAGAACACGGCACTCTTAAACACTCAATAAAAGTAAAGAACAACGCTGGACCGCCTGGAGAAACGATATCAAGGCACAAGCGACTTGAGGACACAGAGAGTGACCAGATTGAAACGGACAGACACGAAAAAAACAGCAAGAAAAACACAGCATCAGCGATCAACGAGCTAAAATAAATAAAACTGGAGACAGATTTTTTAATGTATGACGCTGAACGCTGAAATCAGCTGCTTCGGGACTTTTATCCATCAGTACAAAATAATAGCGGGAAACCAAACTCTGTCGCCAGCTACGTGTCTCTCAGGTCTGGATCATCCCGTCCATTCCCAACATTTGACATGATTACGCTAATTAACTGTAAATAAAATAAGTTATCCCGCCTGCCGGCCTGCGCACAGCAAGGGGCTGTTGCTAGGCAACGTACGTGTTTACTTTCAGAGCCGCTGCGCAGTGAGAGCGGTGACAGACGAGAGTAGGATCATTTTGGATCAGGAAAATATGTTTTAATCACTATTTTGTGTCACATTATTGAATGCTTTAGTAGTAAGCCGTGTCTTCAGGATGAATAAACTATGTCATCCCGTCGGGGTTTATTTCTCCATAGGAACCTGCTAGTAAGATTTCAGGTATATTCTAACAGTTTTTATATCACATGTGTTATTGCTTGCTATCAATTCACGCACAGCTACGATTGGCAGTGTGAACTCTTTAATGATATTCAACACACTGGGAATCATCACTGAAGCTCCAGCTTTCAGCAAACATGGTGCAAAAAAGGTCTTTTTGTGTCTGTGTGTGCGTGTGTGTGTGTGTGCGCGCGCGCGCATGCGCACGCGGGTGTGTCAGGTTGCTCTGATCTTTGACGTCATGTGTGACGTCAGTTTAGAAGGTTGAACTCTATGAGTAGGACTCACCTCTTGGCAGACACACAGTGGACCTGATCAGCTGGTTGAGACTAAACTGTTTGTCCTCTTAAAGTTACATCTCAAAGATGTTTCTGAGGCCAATTTAAGGATTTTTATGCTGAAAAGACTGCAACCTCGGAATAAATTTGCTTTATTTGCCTCATTTAGGTAAGGGATAATGTATAGTGAGCAGGTTCCTATGGAGAATAAGAACACGGCACTCTTAAACACTCAATAAAAGTAAAGAACAACGCTGGACCGCCTGGAGAAACGATATCAAGGCACAAGCGACTTGAGGACACAGAGAGTGACCAGATTGAAACGGACAGACACGAAAAAAACAGCAAGAAAAACACAGCATCAGCGATCAACAAGCTAAAATACTGCTTAGTGGAGACAAAACTGGAGACAGATTTTTTTAATGTATGACGCTGAACGCTGAAATCAGCTGCTTCGGGACTTTTATCCATCAGTACAAAATAATAGCCGTAAACCAAACTCTGTCGCCAGCTACGTGTCTCTCAGGTCTGGATCATCCCGTCCATTCCCAACATTTGACATTATTACGCTAATTAACTGTAAATAAATAAGTTATCCCGCCTGCCGGCCTGCGCACAGTGAGGGGCTGTTGCTAGGCAACGTACGTGTTTACTTTCAGAGCCGCTGCTCAGTGAGAGCGGTGACAGACGAGAGTAGGATCATTTTGGATCAGGAAAATATGTTTTAATCACTATTTTGTGTCACATTATTGAATGCTTTAGTAGTAAGCCGTGTCTTCAGGATGAATAAACTATGTCATCGCGTCGGGGTTTATTTCTCCATAGGAACCTGCGAGTAAGATTTCAGGTATATTCTAACAATTTTTAAATCACATGTGTTATTGCTTGCTATCAATTCACGCACAGCTACGATTGGCAATGTGAACTCTTTAATGATATTCAACACACTGGGAATCATCACTGAAGCTCCAGCTTTCAGCAAACATGGTGCAAAAAAGGTCTTTGTGTGTGTATGCGCGCGCGTGCGCGCGTGTGCGCGCATGCGCACGCGTGTGTGTCAGGTTGCTTTGATCTTTGACGTCATGTGTGAAGGTTGAACTCTATGAGTAGGACTCACCTCTTGGCAGACACACAGTGGACCTGATCAGCTGGTTGAGAATAAACTTTTTATCTTCTTAAAGTTACATCTCAAAGATGTTTCTGAGGCCAATTTAAGGATTTTTATGCTGAAAAGACTGCATCCTCGGAATAAATTTGCTTTATTTGCCTCATTTAGGTAAGGGATAATGTATAGTGAACAGGTTCTTATGGAATATTAGAACACGGCACTCTTAAACACTCAATAAAAGTAAAGAACAACGCTGGACCGCCTGAAGAAACGATATCAAGGAACAAGCGACTTGAGGACACAGAGAGTGACCAGATTGAAATGGACAGACACGAAAAAAACAGCAAGAAAAACACAGCATCAGCGATCAACGAGCTAAAATACTACTTAGTGGAGACAAAACTGGAGACAGATTTTTTTAATGTGACACTGTAAAATTTTCTGGTCTGTTTTATTTTGGTTGTTGATTTTGTAGTTTTGTTTCTCTCATCCTTTTTTGATTTGTATGATTTGTGGTCATTGTTTTGTGAACAATCATTGTTTTTTTTATTGTTAATGTTCACATACCTGCAAACTTTGGAATAAGGTCACGATTGTGGATGTTTTCCCAAGGACTTCTGCAATTTGACACGCCGGACAGGATGGACTTCTCCAATCATCCACAATCTGATTAAGATCCCAGCCACTGTGCATCGTATGTGCTAGTAACCTCTCCACAGTGATGACCCTCTACGGTGTGTAAAGCACCTGGGTTGAAGAAAAGCTCCAGAAGACTGCTGCAACTGCATCCACACAACAGACCCATCATATTGAATAGCGTGTACTCATGTAATATTTTCCCAAGGAATGCAGCAATTTGACACCACGGACAGGATGGACCTCCCCAATCATCCGCAATCTGACTGAGATCCCAGTCACTGTGCATCGTGTTTTTCTTGATCCCAGGGTATACTGCAATTCAATCCACCTACAATTTATTTTTCACATGATTGCGCTCGAAGTTGTTTTTCAAATCATCATTACTTTTGATCCTTTGATTGTCAAGACACCTGCAGGCCTTGGAAGAAGGTCTCTCTTGTGCTTATCTTCCCAAAGCAGCTTTCTAACTTTTCCAGATACAGTTGTTGGAAGCTTTTCTTTGCTCACTTGAGAGAGGTGTCAAAACTTTCTGTTTTGTTTTTCTTTTGTAGTTTTATGTTCTCTCATCATTTTATGATTTGTATCATTTATTTTTATGATTTCTTTTTTGTGTACAGACTTGATCTATTGTCATTGTTTTGTGAGTAATCATTGTACTTCTTGTTGTTAATGTTAATATACCTGCAAGCTTTGGAATACGGTCACCGATGTGTATATTTGCCCAAGGAATACTGCAATTTGACCTCCCCAATCGTCCCAGTCTGAATGCGATCCCAGTCACTGTGCGTTGTACATTAGATTTTCCAATGGAATTCTGCAATGTGACACCCCGACAGAATGGATCTGCCAAATCACCTACAATCTGATTAAGATTCCAGCCACTGTGCATCGTATGTGCTAGTAACCTCTCCACAGTGATGACCCTTTACGGTGTGTAAAGCACCTGGGTTGAAGAAAAGCTCCAGAAGACTGCTGTAACTGCATCCACACAACAGACCCATCATATTGAACAGTGTGTACTCATCTAATATTTTCCCAAGGAATGCTGCAGGTTGACACCCCGGACAGGATGGAGGTCCTCAATCACCCTCCTCAATCACCCCCAATCCAAATGAGATCCCAGCATCTGTGCATTTTGTGTTTCACAATCCCAAGGTATACTGCAATTTAATCCACCAACAATTTCTTTTTTACTGTTTGCTGTCAATTTTGTTTTTTGAATCATCATTATTTTTGATCCTGTGATTGTCAAGACACCTGCAGGCCTTGGAAGAAGGTCTCTCTTGTGCTCATCTTCCCAAAGCAGCTTTCGAACATTTCCAGATACAGTTGTTGGAAGCTTTTCTTTGCTCACTTGAGAGAGGTGTCAAAATATTCTGTTTTGTTTTTCTTTTGTAGTTTTATTTTCTCTCATCATTTTATGATTTGTATCATTTATTTTTATGATTTCTTTTTTGTGTACAGACTTGATCTATTGTCATTGTTTTGTGAGTAATCATTGTACTTCTTGTTGTTAATGTTAATATACCTGCAAGCTTTGGAATACGGTCACCGATGTGTATATTTTCCCAAGGAATACTGCAATTTGACCTCCCCAATCACCGGCAATCTGAATGAGATCCCAGTCACTGTGCATCGTACATTAAATTTTCCAAAGGAATTCTGCAATGTGACACCCCGAAAGAATGGACCAGCCAAATCACCAGCAATCTGATTAAGATCCCAGTCAATGTGCATCGTATGTGCTAGTAACCTCTCCACAGTGATGACCCATTACGGTGTGTACAGCACCTGGGTTGAGAAAAAGCTCCAGAAGACTGCTGTAACTGCATCCACACAACAGACCAATCATATTGAACAGCGTGTACTCATGTAATATTTTCCCAAGGAATGCTGCAGGTTGACACCCCAGACAGGATGGAGATCCACAATCACCCCCAATCCAAATGAGATCCCAGCATCTGTGCATTTTGTGTTTCACAATCCCAAGGTATACTGCAATTTAATCCACAAACAATTTCTTTTTTACTGTTTGCTGTCAATTTTGTTTTTTGAATCATCATTATTTTTGATCCTGTGATTGTCAAGACACCTGCAGGCCTTGGAAGAAGGTCTCTCTTGTGCTCATCTTCCCAAAGCAGCTTTCTAACTTTTCCAGATACAGTTGTTGGAAGCTTTTCTTTGCTCACTTGACAGAGGTGTCAAAATATTCTGTTTTGTTTTGCTTTTGCTTTTGTAATTTTATTTTCTCTCATCCTTTTTTGATTTGTATAATTTCTTTTTTATGTTTTCTTTATTATGTACAGACTTGTTCTACTGTCATTGTTTTGTGAATGATTATTTTGTTTTTTTTATTTTTAATGTTAATATACCCGGCCGCAAGCGTTGGAATATGGTCACGATTGTGTATGCTTTCCCCAAGGACTTCTGCAATTTGTCACCCCGGGCAGGGTGGACTTCCCCAGTCACCGGCAATCTGAATGAGATCCCAGTCACTGTGCATCGTACATGAAATTTTCCAATGGAATTCTGCAATGTGACACCCCGACAGAATGGACCTGCCAAATCACCAGCAATCTGTTTAGATTCCAGTCACTGTGCATCGTATGTGCTAGTAACCTCTCCACAGTGATGACCCATTACGGTGTGTAAAGCACCTGGGTTGAAGAAAAGCTCCAGAAGACTGCTGTAACTGCATCCACACAACAGACCCATCATATTGAACAGTGTGTACTCATGTAATATTTTCCCAAGGAATGCTGCAGGTTGACACCCCGGACAGGATGGAGGTCCTCAATCACCCTCCTCAATCACCCCCAATCCAAATGAGATCCCAGCATCTGTGCATTTTGTGTTTCACAATCCCAAGGTATACTGCAATTTAATCCACCAACAATTTCTTTTTTACTGTTTGCTGTCAACTTTGTTTTTTGAATCATTGTTATTTTTGATCCTGTGATTGTCAAGACACCTGCAGGCCTTGGAAGAAGGTCTCTCTTTTGTGCTCATTTTCCCAAAGCAGCTTTCTAACTTTTCCAGATACGGTTGTTGGAAGCTTTTCTTTGCTCACTTGAGAGAGGTGTCAAAATATTCTGTTTTGTTTTGCTTTTCTTTTTGTTTTTGCTTTTGTAATTTTATTTTCTCTCATTCTTTTTTGATTTGTATAATTTATTTTTTATGTTTTCTTTATTATGTACAGACTTGTTCTACTGTCATTGTTTTGTGAATGATTATTGTGTTTTTTTTATTGTTAATGTTAATATACCCGCAAGCGTTGGAATATGGTCACGATTGTGTATGCCTTTCCCAAGGACTTCTGCAATTTGTCACCCCGGTCAGGGTGGACTTCCCCAATCACCGGCAATCTGAATGAGATCCCAGTCACTGTGCATCGTACATTAAATTTTCCAAAGGAATTCTGCAATGTGACACCCCGACAGAATGGACCAGCCAAATCACCAGCAATCTGATCAAGATCCCAGTCAATGTGCATCGTATGTGCTGGTAACCTCTCCACAGTGATGAACCTCTACGGTGTGTACAGCACCTGGGTTGAGAAAAAGCTCCAGAAGACTGCTGCAACTGCATCCACACAACAGACCAATCATATTGAACAGCATGTACTCATGTAATATTTTCCCAAGGAATGCTGCAGGTTGACACCCCAGACAGGATGGAGATCCACAATCACCCCCAATCCAAATGAGATCCCAGCATCTGTGCATTTTGTGTTTCACAATCCCAAGGTATACTGCAATTTAATCCACCAACAATTTCTTTTTTACTGCTTGCTGTCAATTTTGTTTTTTGAATCATCATTATTTTTGATCCTGTGATTGTCAAGACACCTGCAGGCCTTGGAAGAAGGTCTCTCTTGTGCTCATCTTCCCAAAGCAGCTTTCTAACTTTTCCAGAAATAGTTGTTGGAAGCTTTTCTTTGCTCACTTGAGAGAGGTGTCAAAACTTTCTGTTTTGTTTTTCTTTTGTAGTTTTATTTTCTCTCATCATTTTATGATTTGTATCATTTATTTTATGATTTCTTTTTTGTGTACAGACTTGATCTATTGTCATTGTTTTGTGAATGATTATTGTGGTTTTTTTATTGTTAATGTTAATATACCCGCAAGCTTTGGAATACGGTCACCGATGTGTATATTTTCCCAAGGAATACTGCAATTTGACCTCCCCAATCATCCCAGTCTGAATGCGATCCCAGTCACTGTGCATCGTACATTAGATTTTCCAATGGAATTCTGCAATGTGACACCCCGACAGAATGGACCTGCCATATCACCAGCAATCTGATTAAGATTCCAGTCACTGTGCATCGTATGTGCTAGTAACCTCTCCACAGTGATGACCCATTACGGTGTGTAAAGCACCTGGGTTGAGAAAAGCTCCAGAAGACTGCTGCAACTGCATCCACACAACAGACCCATCATATTGAACAGTGTGTACTCATCTAATATTTTCCCAAGGAATGCTGCAGGTTGACACCCCGGACAGGATGGAGGTCCTCAATCACCCCCAATCCAAATGAGATCCCAGCATCTGTGCATTTTGTGTTTCACAATCCCAAGGTATACTGCAATTTAATCCACCAACAATTTCTTTTTTACTGTTTGCTGTCAACTTTGTTTTTTGAATCATCATTATTTTTGATCCTGTGATTGTCAAGACACCTGCAGGCCTTGGAAGAAGGTCTCTCTTTGTGCTCATCTTCCCAAAGCAGCTTTCTAACTTTTCCAGATACAGTTGTTGGAAGCTTTTCTTTGCTCACTTGAGAGAGGTGTCAAAATATTCTGTTTTGTTTTGCTTTTTTTTTGTTTTTGCTTTGTAATTTTATTTTCTCTCATCCTTTTTTGATTTGTATAATTTCTTTTTTATGTTTTCTTTATTATGTACAGACTTGTTCTACTGTCATTGTTTTGTGAATGATTATTGTGTTTTTTTATTTTTAATGTTAATATACCCGCAAGCGTTGGAATATGGTCACGATTGTGTATGCTTTCCCAAGGACTTCTGCAATTTGTCACCCCGGGCAGGGTGGACTTCCCCAGTCACCGGCAATCTGAATGAGATCCCAGTCACTGTGCATCGTACATTAAATTTTCCAATGGAATTCTGCAATGTGACACCCCGACAGAATGGACCAGCCAAATCACCAGCAATCTGATTAAGATCCAGTCAATGTGCATCGTATGTGCTAGTAACCTCTCCACAGTGATGACCCTTTACGGTGTGTAAAGCACCTGGGTTGAGGAAAAGCTCCAGAAGACTGCTGCAACTGCATCCACACAACAGACCAATCATATTGAACAGCATGTACTCATGTAATATTTTCCCAAGGAATGCTGCAGGTTGACACCCCAGACAGGATGGAGATCCACAATCACCCCCAATCCAAATGAGATCCCAGCATCTGTGCATTTTGTGTTTCACAATCCCAAGGTATACTGCAATTTAATCCACCAACAATTTCTTTTTACTGTTTGCTGTCAATTTTGTTTTTTGAATCATCATTATTTTTGATCCTGTGATTGTCAAGACACCTGCAGGCCTTGGAAGAAGGTCTCTCTTGTGCTCATCTTCCTAAAGCAGCTTTCTAACTTTTCCAGATACAGTTGTTGGAAGCTTTTCTTTGCTCACTTGAGAGAGGTGTCAAAACTTTCTGTTTTGTTTTGCTTTTGCTTTTGTAGTTTTATTTTCTCTCATCATTTTATGATTTGTATAATTTCTTTTTATGTTTTCTTTATTATGTACAGACTTGTTCTACTGTCATTGTTTTGTGAATGATTATTTTGTTTTTTTATTTTAATGTTAATATACCCGGCCGCAAGCTTTGGAATATGGTCACGATTGTGTATGCTTTCCCCAAGGACTTCTGCAATTTGTCACCCCGGGCAGGGTGGACTTCCCCAGTCACCAGCAATCTGAATGAGATCCCAGTCACTGTGCATCGTACATTAAATTTTCCAATGGATTTCTGCAATGTGACACCCTGACAGAATGGACCTGCCAAATCACCAGCAATCTGTTTAGATTCCAGTCACTGTGCATTGTATGTGCTAGTAACCTCTCCACAGTGATGACCCATTACGGTGTGTAAAGCACCTGGGTTGAAGAAAAGCTCCAGAAGACTGCTGTAACTGCATCCACACAACAGACCCATCATATTGAACAGCATGTACTCATGTAATATTTTCCCAAGGAATGCTGCAGGTTGACACCCCAGACAGGATGGAGATCCACAATCACCCCCAATCCAAATGAGATCCCAGCATCTGTGCATTTTGTGTTTCACAATCCCAAGGTATACTGCAATTTAATCCACCAACAATTTCTTTTTTACTGTTTGCTGTCAATTTTGTTTTTTGAATCATCATTATTTTTGATCCTGTTATTGTCAAGACACCTGCAGGCCTTGGAAGAAGGTCTCTCTTGTGCTCATCTTCCCAAAGCAGCTTTCTAACTTTTCCAGATACAGTTGTTGGAAGCTTTTCTTTGCTCACTTGAGAGAGGTGTCAAAATATTCTGTTTTGTTTGCTTTTGCTTTTGTAATTTTATTTTCTCTCATCCTTTTTTGATTTGTATAATTTCTTTTTATGTTTTCTTTATTATGTACAGACTTGTTCTACTGTCATTGTTTTGTGAATGATTATTTGTTTTTTTATTGTTAATGTTAATATACCCGCAAGCTTTGGAATATGGTCACGATTGTGTATGCTTTCCCCAAGGACTTCTGCAATTTGTCACCCCGGGCAGGGTGGACTTCCCCAGTCACCGGCAATCTGAATGAGATCCCAGCCACTGTGCATCGTACATTAAATTTTCCAATGGAATTCTGCAATGTGACACCCCGACAGAATGGACCAGCCAAATCACCAGCAATCTGTTTAGATTCCAGTCACTGTGCATCGTATGTGCTAGTAACCTCTCCACAGTGATGACCCATTACGGTGTGTAAAGCACCTGGGTTGAAGAAAAGCTCCAGAAGACTGCTGTAACTGCATCCACACAACAGACCCATCATATTGAACAGTGTGTACTCATCTAATATTTTCCCAAGGAATGCTGCAGGTTGACACCCCGGACAGGATGGAGGTCCTCAATCACCCTCCTCAATCACCCCCAATCCAAATGAGATCCCAGCATCTGTGCATTTTGTGTTTCACAATCCCAAGGTATACTGCAATTGAATCCACCAACAATTTCTTTTTTACTGTTTGCTGTCAATTTTGTTTTTTGAATCATCATTATTTTTGATCCTGTGATTGTCAAGACACCTGCAGGCCTTGGAAGAAGGTCTCTCTTGTGCTCATCTTCCCAAAGCAGCTTTCTAACTTTTCCTGATACAGTTGTTGGAAGCTTTTCTTTGCTCACTTGAGAGAGGTGTCAAAACTTTCTGTTTTGTTTTCTTTTGTAGTTTTATTTTCTCTCATCATTTTATGATTTGTATCATTTATTTTTATGATTTCTTTTTTGTGTACAGACTTGATCTATTGTCATTGTTTTGTGAGTAATCATTGTACTTCTTGTTGTTAATGTTAATATACCTGCAAGCTTTGGAATACGGTCACCGATGTGTATATTTGCCCAAGGAATACTGCAATTTGACCTCCCCAATCATCCCAGTCTGAATGAGATCCCAGTCACTGTGCATCGTACATTAGATTTTCCAATGGAATTCTGCAATGTGACACCCCGACAGAATGGACCAGCCATATCACCTACAATCTGATTAAGATTCCAGTCACTGTGCATCGTATGTGCTAGTAACCTCTCCACAGTGATGACCCTTTACGGTGTGTAAAGCACCTGGGTTGAAGAAAAGCTCCAGAAGACTGCTGTAACTGCATCCACACAACAGACCCATCATATTGAACAGCGTGTACTCATGTAATATTTTCCCAAGGAATGCTGCAGGTTGACACCCCAGACAGGATGGAGATCCACAATCACCCCCCAATCCAAATGAGATCCCAGCATCTGTGCATTTTGTGTTTCACAATCCCAAGGTATACTGCAATTGAATCCACCAACAATTTCTTTTTTACTGTTTGCTGTCAATTTTGTTTTTTTGAATCATCATTATTTTTGATCCTGTGATTGTCAAGACACCTGCAGGCCTTGGAAGAAGGTCTCTCTTGTGCTCATCTTCCCAAAGCAGCTTTCTAACTTTTCCAGATACAGTTGTTGGAAGCTTTTCTTTGCTCACTTGAGAGAGGTGTCAAAACTTTCTGTTTTGTTTTTCTTTTGTAGTTTTATTTTCTCTCATCATTTTATGATTTGTATCATTTATTTTTATGATTTCTTTTTTGTGTACAGACTTGATCTATTGTCATTGTTTTGTGAGTAATCATTGTACTTCTTGTTGTTAATGTTAATATACCTGCAAGCTTTGGAATACGGTCACCGATGTGTATATTTGCCCAAGGAATACTGCAATTTGACCTCCCCAATCATCCCAGTCTGAATGAGATCCCAGTCACTGTGCATCGTACATTAGATTTTCCAATGGAATTCTGCAATGTGACACCCCGACAGAATGGACCAGCCATATCACCTACAATCTGATTAAGATTCCAGCCACTGTGCATCGTATGTGCTAGTAACCTCTCCACAGTGATGACCCTTTACGGTGTGTAAAGCACCTGGGTTGAAGAAAAGCTCCAGAAGACTGCTGCAACTGCATCCACACAACAGACCCATCATATTGAACAGTGTGTACTCATGTAATATTTTCCCAAGGAATGCTGCAGGTTGACACCCCTGACAGGATGGAGGTCCTCAATCACCCTCCTCAATCACCCCCAATCCAAATGAGATCCCAGCATCTGTGCATTTTGTGTTTCACAATCCCAAGGTATACTGCAATTTAATCCACCAACAATTTCTTTTTTCCTGTTTGCTGTCAATTTTGTTTTTTTGAATCATCATTATGTTTGATCCTGTGATTGTCAAGACACCTGCAGGCCTTGGAAGAAGGTCTCTCTTGTGCTCATCTTCCCAAAGCAGCTTTCTAACTTTTCCAGATACAGTTGTTGGAAGCTTTTCTTTGCTCACTTGAGAGAGGTGTCAAAATATTCTGTTTTGTTTTGCTTTTGCTTTTGTAATTTTATTTTCTCTCATCCTTTTTTGATTTGTATAATTTCTTTTTTATGTTTTCTTTATTATGTACAGACTTGTTCTACTGTCATTGTTTTGTGAATGATTATTTTGTTTTTTTTATTTTTAATGTTAATATACCCGGCCGCAAGCTTTGGAATATGGTCACGATTGTGTATGCTTTCCCCAAGGACTTCTGCAATTTGTCACCCCGGGCAGGGTGGACTTCCCCAGTCACCGGCAATCTGAATGAGATCCCAGCCACTGTGCATCGTACATTAAATTTTCCAATGGAATTCTGCAATGTGACACCCCGACAGAATGGACCAGCCAAATCACCAGCAATCTGTTTAGATTCCAGTCACTGTGCATCGTATGTGCTAGTAACCTCTCCACAGTGATGACCCATTACGGTGTGTAAAGCACCTGGGTTGAAGAAAAGCTCCAGAAGACTGCTGTAACTGCATCCACACAACAGACCCATCATATTGAACAGCGTGTACTCATGTAATATTTTCCCAAGGAATGCTGCAGGTTGACACCCCGGACAGGATGGAGGTCCTCAATCACCCTCCTCAATCACCCCCAATCCAAATGAGATCCCAGCATCTGTGCATTTTGTGTTTCACAATCCCAAGGTATACTGCAATTTAATCCACCAACAATTTCTTTTTTACTGTTTGCTGTCAATTTTGTTTTTTGAATCATCATTATTTTTGATCCTGTGATTGTCAAGACACCTGCAGGCCTTGGAAGAAGGTCTCTCTTGTGCTCATCTTCCCAAAGCAGCTTTCTAACTTTTCCAGATACAGTTGTTGGAAGCTTTTCTTTGCTCACTTGAGAGAGGTGTCAAAATATTCTGTTTTGTTTTGCTTTTGCTTTTGTAATTTTATTTTCTCTCATCCTTTTTTGATTTGTATAATTTCTTTTTTATGTTTTCTTTATTATGTACAGACTTGTTCTACTGTCATTGTTTTGTGAATGATTATTTTGTTTTTTTTATTTTTAATGTTAATATACCCGGCCGCAAGCTTTGGAATATGGTCACGATTGTGTATGCTTTCCCCAAGGACTTCTGCAATTTGTCACCCCGGGCAGGGTGGACTTCCCCAGTCACCGGCAATCTGAATGAGATCCCAGCCACTGTGCATCGTACATTAAATTTTCCAATGGAATTCTGCAATGTGACACCCCGACAGAATGGACCAGCCAAATCACCAGCAATCTGTTTAGATTCCAGTCACTGTGCATCGTATGTGCTAGTAACCTCTCCACAGTGATGACCCATTACGGTGTGTAAAGCACCTGGGTTGAAGAAAAGCTCCAGAAGACTGCTGTAACTGCATCCACACAACAGACCAATCATATTGAACAGCGTGTACTCATGTAATATTTTCCCAAGGAATGCTGCAGGTTGACACCCCAGACAGGATGGAGATCCACAATCACCCCCAATCCAAATGAGATCCCAGCATCTGTGCATTTTGTGTTTCACAATCCCAAGGTATACTGCAATTTAATCCACCAACAATTTCTTTTTTACTGTTTGCTGTCAATTTTGTTTTTTGAATCATCATTATTTTTGATCCTGTGATTGTCAAGACACCTGCAGGCCTTGGAAGAAGGTCTCTCTTGTGCTCATCTTCCCAAAGCAGCTTTCTAACTTTTCCTGATACAGTTGTTGGAAGCTTTTCTTTGCTCACTTGAGAGAGGTGTCAAAACTTTCAGTTTTGTTTTTCTTTTGTAGTTTTATTTTCTCTCATCATTTTATGATTTGTATCATTTATTTTTATGATTTCTTTTTTGTGTACAGACTTGATCTATTGTCATTGTTTTGTGAGTAATCATTGTACTTCTTGTTGTTAATGTTAATATACCTGCAAGCTTTGGAATACGGTCACCGATGTGTATATTTGCCCAAGGAATACTGCAATTTGACCTCCCCAATCATCCCAGTCTGAATGAGATCCCAGTCACTGTGCATCGTACATTAGATTTTCCAATGGAATTCTGCAATGTGACACCCCGAAAGAATGGACCTGCCATATCACCTACAATCTGATTAAGATTCCAGCCACTGTGCATCGTATGTGCTAGTAACCTCTCCACAGTGATGACCCTTTACGGTGTGTAAAGCACCTGGGTTGAAGAAAAGCTCCAGAAGACTGCTGTAACTGCATCCACACAACAGACCCATCATATTGAACAGTGTGTACTCATGTAATATTTTCCCAAGGAATGCTGCAGGTTGACACCCCGGACAGGATGGAGGTCCTCAATCACCCTCCTCAATCACCCCCAATCCAAATGAGATCCCAGCATCTGTGCATTTTGTGTTTCACAATCCCAAGGTATACTGCAATTTAATCCACCAACAATTTCTTTTTTACTGTTTGCTGTCAATTTTGTTTTTTTGAATCATCATTATTTTTGATCCTGTGATTGTCAAGACACCTGCAGGCCTTGGAAGAAGGTCTCTCTTGTGCTCATCTTCCCAAAGCAGCTTTCTAACTTTTCCTGATACAGTTGTTGGAAGCTTTTCTTTGCTCACTTGAGAGAGGTGTCAAAACTTTCTGTTTTGTTTTTCTTTTGTAGTTTTATTTTCTCTCATCATTTTATGATTTGTATCATTTATTTTTATGATTTCTTTTTTGTGTACAGACTTGATCTATTGTCATTGTTTTGTGAGTAATCATTGTACTTCTTGTTGTTAATGTTAATATACCTGCAAGCTTTGGAATACGGTCACCGATGTGTATATTTGCCCAAGGAATACTGCAATTTGACCTCCCCAATCATCCCAGTCTGAATGCGATCCCAGTCACTGTGCATCGTACATTAGATTTTCCAATGGAATTCTGCAATGTGACACCCCGACAGAATGGATCTGCCATATCACCTACAATCTGATTAAGATTCCAGCCACTGTGCATCGTATGTGCTAGTAACCTCTCCACAGTGATGAACCTCTACGGTGTGTACAGCACCTGGGTTGAGGAAAAGCTCCAGAAGACTGCTGCAACTGCATCCACACAACAGACCAATCATATTGAACAGCATGTACTCATGTAATATTTTCCCAAGGAATGCTGCAGGTTGACACCCCAGACAGGATGGAGATCCACAATCACCCCCAATCCAAATGAGATCCCAGCATCTGTGCATTTTGTGTTTCACAATCCCAAGGTATACTGCAATTTAATCCACCAACAATTTCTTTTTTACTGTTTGCTGTCAATTTTGTTTTTTGAATCATCATTATTTTTGATCCTGTGATTGTCAAGACACCTGCAGGCCTTGGAAGAAGGTCTCTCTTGTGCTCATCTTCCCAAAGCAGCTTTCTAACTTTTCCAGATACAGTTGTTGGAAGCTTTTCTTTGCTCACTTGAGAGAGGTGTCAAAATATTCTGTTTTGTTTTGCTTTTGCTTTTGTAATTTTATTTTCTCTCATCCTTTTTTGATTTGTATAATTTCTTTTTTATGTTTTCTTTATTATGTACAGACTTGTTCTACTGTCATTGTTTTGTGAATGATTATTTTGTTTTTTTTATTTTCAATGTTAATATACCCGGCCGCAAGCTTTGGAATATGGTCACGATTGTGTATGCTTTCCCCAAGGACTTCTGCAATTTGTCACCCCGGGCAGGGTGGACTTCCCCAGTCACCGGCAATCTGAATGAGATCCCAGTCACTGTGCATCGTACATTAAATTTTCCAATGGATTTCTGCAATGTGACACCCTGACAGAATGGACCTGCCAAATCACCAGCAATCTGATTAAGATTCCAGTCACTGTGCATCGTATGTGCTAGTAACCTCTCCACAGTGATGACCCATTACGGTGTGTAAAGCACCTGGGTTGAAGAAAAGCTCCAGAAGACTGCTGTAACTGCATCCACACAACAGACCCATCATATTGAACAGTGTGTACTCATGTAATATTTTCCCAAGGAATGCTGCAGGTTGACACCCCGGACAGGATGGAGGTCCTCAATCACCCTCCTCAATCACCCCCAATCCAAATGAGATCCCAGCATCTGTGCATTTTGTGTTTCACAATCCCAAGGTATACTGCAATTTAATCCACCAACAATTTCTTTTTTACTGTTTGCTGTCAACTTTGTTTTTTGAATCATTGTTATTTTTGATCCTGTGATTGTCAAGACACCTGCAGGCCTTGGAAGAAGGTCTCTCTTTTGTGCTCATTTTCCCAAAGCAGCTTTCTAACTTTTCCAGATACGGTTGTTGGAAGCTTTTCTTTGCTCACTTGAGAGAGGTGTCAAAATATTCTGTTTTGTTTTGCTTTTCTTTTTGTTTTTGCTTTTGTAATTTTATTTTCTCTCATTCTTTTTTGATTTGTATAATTTCTTTTTTATGTTTTCTTTATTATGTACAGACTTGTTCTACTGTCATTGTTTTGTGAATGATTATTGTGTTTTTTTTATTGTTAATGTTAATATACCCGCAAGCGTTGGAATATGGTCACGATTGTGTATGCCTTTCCCAAGGACTTCTGCAATTTGTCACCCCGGTCAGGGTGGACTTCCCCAATCACCGGCAATCTGAATGAGATCCCAGTCACTGTGCATCGTACATTAAATTTTCCAAAGGAATTCTGCAATGTGACACCCCGACAGAATGGACCAGCCAAATCACCAGCAATCTGATCAAGATCCCAGTCAATGTGCATCGTATGTGCTGGTAACCTCTCCACAGTGATGAACCTCTACGGTGTGTACAGCACCTGGGTTGAGAAAAAGCTCCAGAAGACTGCTGCAACTGCATCCACACAACAGACCAATCATATTGAACAGCATGTACTCATGTAATATTTTCCCAAGGAATGCTGCAGGTTGACACCCCAGACAGGATGGAGATCCACAATCACCCCCAATCCAAATGAGATCCCAGCATCTGTGCATTTTGTGTTTCACAATCCCAAGGTATACTGCAATTTAATCCACCAACAATTTCTTTTTTACTGCTTGCTGTCAATTTTGTTTTTTGAATCATCATTATTTTTGATCCTGTGATTGTCAAGACACCTGCAGGCCTTGGAAGAAGGTCTCTCTTGTGCTCATCTTCCCAAAGCAGCTTTCTAACTTTTCCAGAAATAGTTGTTGGAAGCTTTTCTTTGCTCACTTGAGAGAGGTGTCAAAACTTTCTGTTTTGTTTTTCTTTTGTAGTTTTATTTTCTCTCATCATTTTATGATTTGTATCATTTATTTTTATGATTTCTTTTTTGTGTACAGACTTGATCTATTGTCATTGTTTTGTGAGTAATCATTGTACTTCTTGTTGTTAATGTTAATATACCTGCAAGCTTTGGAATACGGTCACTGATGTGTATATTTGCCCAAGGAATACTGCAATTTGACCTCCCCAATCATCCCAGTCTGAATGCGATCCCAGTCACTGTGCATCGTACATTAGATTTTCCAATGGAATTCTGCAATGTGACACCCCGACAGAATGGATCTGCCATATCACCTACAATCTGATTAAGATTCCAGCCACTGTGCATCGTATGTGCTAGTAACCTCTCCACAGTGATGACCCTTTACGGTGTGTAAAGCACCTGGGTTGAAGAAAAGCTCCAGAAGACTGCTGTAACTGCATCCACACAACAGACCCATCATATTGAACAGTGTGTACTCATGTAATATTTTCCCAAGGAATGCTGCAGGTTGACACCCCGGACAGGATGGAGGTCCTCAATCACCCTCCTCAATCACCCCCAATCCAAATGAGATCCCAGCATCTGTGCATTTTGTGTTTCACAATCCCAAGGTATACTGCAATTTAATCCACCAACAATTTCTTTTTTACTGTTTGCTGTCAATTTTGTTTTTTTGAATCATCATTATTTTTGATCCTGTGATTGTCAAGACACCTGCAGGCCTTGGAAGAAGGTCTCTCTTGTGCTCATCTTCCCAAAGCAGCTTTCTAACTTTTCCAGATACAGTTGTTGGAAGCTTTTCTTTGCTCACTTGAGAGAGGTGTCAAAATATTCTGTTTTGTTTTGCTTTTGCTTTTGTAATTTTATTTTCTCTCATCCTTTTTTGATTTGTATAATTTCTTTTTTATGTTTTCTTTATTATGTACAGACTTGTTCTACTGTCATTGTTTTGTGAATGATTATTTTGTTTTTTTTATTTTTAATGTTTATATACCCGCAAGCGTTGGAATATGGTCACGATTGTGTATGCTTTCCCCAAGGACTTCTGCAATTTGTCACCCCGGGCAGGGTGGACTTCCCCAATCACCGGCAATCTGAATGAGATCCCAGCCACTTTGCATCGTACATTAAATTTTCCAATGGAATTCTGCAATGTGACACCCCGACAGAATGGACCTCCCAA
The DNA here is from genome assembly GCF_017976325.1 of Chelmon rostratus. NCBI lineage: Eukaryota > Metazoa > Chordata > Actinopteri > Chaetodontiformes > Chaetodontidae > Chelmon > Chelmon rostratus. Next base: position 4,831,177 of record NC_055661.1, read on the forward strand.
ATCACCAGCAATCTGATTAAGATCCCAGTCAATGTGCATCGTAGGTGCTAGTAACCTCTCCACAGTGATGAACCTCTACGGTGTGTACAGCACCTGGGTTGAGGAAAAGCTCCAGAAGACTGCTGCAACTGCATCCACACAACAGACCCATCATATTGAACAGCATGTACTCATGTAATATTTTCCCAAGGAATGCTGCAGGTTGACACCCCAGACAGGATGGAGATCCACAATCACCCCCAATCCAAATGAGATCCCAGCATCTGTGCATTTTGTGTTTCACAATCCCAAGGTATACTGCAATTTAATCCACCAACAATTTCTTTTTTACTGTTTGCTGTCAATTTTGTTTTTTTGAATCATCATTATGTTTGATCCTGTGATTGTCAAGACACCTGCAGGCCTTGGAAGAAGGTCTCTCTTGTGCTCATCTTCCCAAAGCAGCTTTCTAACTTTTCCAGATACAGTTGTTGGAAGCTTTTCTTTGCTCACTTGAGAGAGGTGTCAAAATATTCTGTTTTGTTTTGCTTTTGCTTTTGTAATTTTATTTTCTCTCATCCTTTTTTGATTTGTATAATTTCTTTTTTATGTTTTCTTTATTATGTACAGACTTGTTCTACTGTCATTGTTTTGTGAATGATTATTTTGTTTTTTTTATTTTTAATGTTAATATACCCGGCCGCAAGCTTTGGAATATGGTCACGATTGTGTATGCTTTCCCCAAGGACTTCTGCAATTTGTCACCCCGGGCAGGGTGGACTTCCCCAGTCACCGGCAATCTGAATGAGATCCCAGCCACTGTGCATCGTACATTAAATTTTCCAATGGAATTCTGCAATGTGACACCCCGACAGAATGGACCAGCCAAATCACCAGCAATCTGTTTAGATTCCAGTCACTGTGCATCGTATGTGCTAGTAACCTCTCCACAGTGATGACCCATTACGGTGTGTAAAGCACCTGGGTTGAAGAAAAGCTCCAGAAGACTGCTGTAACTGCATCCACACAACAGACCCATCATATTGAACAGCGTGTACTCATGTAATATTTTCCCAAGGAATGCTGCAGGTTGACACCCCAGACAGGATGGAGATCCACAATCACCCCCAATCCAAATGAGATCCCAGCATCTGTGCATTTTGTGTTTCACAATCCCAAGGTATACTGCAATTTAATCCACCAACAATTTCTTTTTTACTGTTTGCTGTCAATTTTGTTTTTTGAATCATCATTATTTTTGATCCTGTGATTGTCAAGACACCTGCAGGCCTTGGAAGAAGGTCTCTCTTGTGCTCATCTTCCCAAAGCAGCTTTCTAACTTTTCCTGATACAGTTGTTGGAAGCTTTTCTTTGCTCACTTGAGAGAGGTGTCAAAACTTTCTGTTTTGTTTTTCTTTTGTAGTTTTATTTTCTCTCATCATTTTATGATTTGTATCATTTATTTTTATGATTTCTTTTTTGTGTACAGACTTGATCTATTGTCATTGTTTTGTGAGTAATCATTGTACTTCTTGTTGTTAATGTTAATATACCTGCAAGCTTTGGAATACGGTCACCGATGTGTATATTTGCCCAAGGAATACTGCAATTTGACCTCCCTAATCATCCCAGTCTGAATGCGATCCCAGTCACTGTGCATCGTACATTAGATTTTCCAATGGAATTCTGCAATGTGACACCCCGACAGAATGGATCTGCCATATCACCTACAATCTGATTAAGATTCCAGCCACTGTCCATCGTATGTGCTAGTAACCTCTCCACAGTGATGACCCTTTACGGTGTGTAAAGCACCTGGGTTGAAGAAAAGCTCCAGAAGACTGCTGTAACTGCATCCACACAACAGACCCATCATATTGAACAGCGTGTACTCATGTAATATTTTCCCAAGGAATGCTGCAGGTTGACACCCCGGACAGGATGGAGGTCCTCAATCACCCTCCTCAATCACCCCCAATCCAAATGAGATCCCAGCATCTGTGCATTTTGTGTTTCACAATCCCAAGGTATACTGCAATTTAATCCACCAACAATTTCTTTTTTACAGTTTGCTGTCAACTTTGTTTTTTGAATCATCATTATTTTTGATCCTTTGATTGTCAAGACACCTGCAGGCCTTGGAAGAAGGTCTCTCTTGTGCTCATCTTCCCAAAGCAGCTTTCTAACTTTTCCAGATACAGTTGTTGGAAGCTTTTCTTTGCTCACTTGAGAGAGGTGTCAAAATATTCTGTTTTGTTTTGCTTTTGTTTTTGTTTTTGCTTTTGTAATTTTATTTTCTCTCATCCTTTTTTGATTTGTATAATTTCTTTTTTATGTTTTCTTTATTATGTACAGACTTGTTCTACTGTCATTGTTTTGTGAATGATTATTGTGTTTTTTTTATTGTTAATGTTAATATACCCGCAAGCGTTGGAATATGGTCACGATTGTGTATGCCTTCCCCAAGGACTTCTGCAATTTGTCACCCCGGTCAGGGTGGACTTCCCCAATCACCGGCAATCTGAATGAGATCCCAGTCACTGTGCATCGTACATTAAATTTTCCAATGGAATTCTGCAATGTGACACCCCGACAGACTGGACCTGCCAAATCACCAGCAATCTGTTTAGATTCCAGTCACTGTGCATCGTATGTGCTAGTAACCTCTCCACAGTGATGACCCATTACGGTGTGTAAAGCACCTGGGTTGAAGAAAAGCTCCAGAAGACTGCTGTAACTGCATCCACACAACAGACCAATCATATTGAACAGCATGTACTCATGTAATATTTTCCCAAGGAATGCTGCAGGTTGACACCCCAAACAGGATGGAGATCCACAATCACCCCCAATCCAAATGAGATCCCAGCATCTGTGCATTTTGTGTTTCACAATCCCAAGGTATACTGCAATTTAATCCACCAACAATTTCTTTTTTACTGTTTGCTGTCAATTTTGTTTTTTGAATCATCATTATTTTTGATCCTGTGATTGTCAAGACACCTGCAGGCCTTGGAAGAAGGTCTCTCTTGTGCTCATCTTCCCAAAGCAGCTTTCTAACTTTTCCAGATACAGTTGTTGGAAGCTTTTCTTTGCTCACTTGAGAGAGGTGTCAAAACTTTCTGTTTTGTTTTTCTTTTGTAGTTTTATTTTCTCTCATCATTTTATGATTTGTATCATTTATTTTTATGATTTCTTTTTTGTGTACAGACTTGATCTATTGTCATTGTTTTGTGAGTAATCATTGTACTTCTTGTTGTTAATGTTAATATACCTGCAAGCTTTGGAATACGGTCACCGATGTGTATATTTGCCCAAGGAATACTGCAATTTGACCTCCCCAATCATCCCAGTCTGAATGCGATCCCAGTCACTGTGCATCGTACATTAGATTTTCCAATGGAATTCTGCAATGTGACACCCCGACAGAATGGATCTGCCATATCACCTACAATCTGATTAAGATTCCAGCCACTGTGCATCGTATGTGCTAGTAACCTCTCCACAGTGATGACCCTTTACGGTGTGTAAAGCACCTGGGTTGAAGAAAAGCTCCAGAAGACTGCTGCAACTGCATCCACACAACAGACCCATCATATTGAACAGCGTGTACTCATGTAATATTTTCCCAAGGAATGCTGCAGGTTGACACCCCGGACAGGATGGAGGTCCTCAATCACCCTCCTCAATCACCCCCAATCCAAATGAAATCCCAGCATCTGTGCATTTTGTGTTTCACAATCCCAAGGTATACTGCAATTTAATCCACCAACAATTTCTTTTTTACTGTTTGCTGTCAATTTTGTTTTTTGAATCATCATTATTTTTGATCCTGTGATTGTCAAGACACCTGCAGGCCTTGGAAGAAGGTCTCTCTTGTGCTCATCTTCCCAAAGCAGCTTTCTAACTTTTCCAGATACAGTTGTTGGAAGCTTTTCTTTGCTCACTTGAGAGAGGTGTCAAAATATTCTGTTTTGTTTTGCTTTTGCTTTTGTAATTTTATTTTCTCTCATCCTTTTTTGATTTGTATAATTTCTTTTTTATGTTTTCTTTATTATGTACAGACTTGTTCTACTGTCATTGTTTTGTGAATGATTATTTCGTTTTTTTTATTTTTAATGTTAATATACCCGGCCGCAAGCTTTGGAATATGGTCACGATTGTGTATGCTTTCCCCAAGGACTTCTGCAATTTGTCACCCCGGGCAGGGTGGACTTCCCCAGTCACCGGCAATCTGAATGAGATCCCAGTCACTGTGCATCGTACATTAAATTTTCCAATGGAATTCTGCAATGTGACACCCCGACAGACTGGACCTGCCAAATCACCAGCAATCTGTTTAGATTCCAGTCACTGTGCATCGTATGTGCTAGTAACCTCTCCACAGTGATGACCCATTACGGTGTGTAAAGCACCTGGGTTGAAGAAAAGCTCCAGAAGACTGCTGTAACTGCATCCACACAACAGACCCATCATATTGAACAGTGTGTACTCATGTAATATTTTCCCAAGGAATGCTGCAGGTTGACACCCCGGACAGGATGGAGGTCCTCAATCACCCTCCTCAATCACCCCCAATCCAAATGAGATCCCAGCATCTGTGCATTTTGTGTTTCACAATCCCAAGGTATACTGCAATTTAATCCACCAATAATTTGTTTTTTCCTGTTTGCTGTCAACTGTGTTTTTCGAATCATCATTATTTTTTATCCTTTGATTGTCAAGACACCTGCAGGCCTTGGAAGAAGGTCTCTCTTGTGCTCATCTTCCCAAAGCAGCTTTCTAACTTTTCCTGGTACAGTTGTTGGAAGCTTTTCTTTGCTCACTTGAGAGAGGTGTCAAAACTTTCTGTTTTGTTTTTCTTTTGTTGTTTTATTTTCTCTCATCATTTTATGATTTGTATCATTTATTTTTATGATTTCTTTTTTATGTACAGACTTGATCTATTGTCATTGTTTTGTGAGTAATCATTGTACTTCTTGATGTTAATGTTAATATACCTGCAAGCTTTGGAATACGGTCACCATTGTGTAAATTTTCCCAAGGAATCCTGCAATTTGACACCCCGGACAGGATGGACCTCCCCAATCATCCCAGTCTGAATGCGATCCCAGTCACTGTGCATCGTACGTTAGATTTTCCAATGGAATTCTGCAATGTGACACCCCGACAGAATGGATCTGCCAAATCACCTACAATCTGATTAAGATCCCAGTCGCTGTGCATCGTATGTGCTAGTAACCTCTCCACATTGATGACTCTCTACTGTGTGTCAAGCACCTGGGTTGAAGAAAAGCTCCAGAAGACTGCTGCAACTGCATCCACACAACAGACCCATCATATTGAACAGTGTGTACTCATGTAATATTTTCCCAAGGAATGCTGCAGGTTGACACCCCGGACAGGATGGAGGTCCTCAATCATCCTCCTCAATCACCCCCAATCCAAATGAGATCCCAGCATCTGTGCATTTTGTGTTTCACAATCCCAAGGTATACTGCAATTTAATCCACCAACAATTTCTTTTTTACAGTTTGCTTTCAACTTTGTTTTTTGAATCATCATTATTTTTGATCCTGTGATTGTCAAGACACCTGCAGGCCTTGGAAGAAGGTCTCTCTTTTGTGCTCATTTTCCCAAAGCAGCTTTCTAACTTTTCCAGATACAGTTGTTGGAAGCTTTTCTTTGCTCACTTGAGAGAGGTGTCAGAACTTTCTGTTTTGTTTTTCTTTTTTTTTTCCTTTTGTAGTTTGATTTTCTCTCATCCTTTTATGATTTGTATCTTTTCTTTTTTATGATTTCTTTTTTATGTACAGACTTGATCTATTGTCATTGTTTTGTGAGTCATCATTGTGCTTCTTATTGTTAATGTTAATATACCTACAAGCTTTGGAATACGGTCACCATTGTGGATGTTTTCCCAAGGAATTCTGCAATTTGTCACCCCAGACAGGCTGGACTTCCCCAATCACCGGCAATCTGAATAAGATCCCAGTCACTGTGCATCGTACATTAGATTTTCCAATGGAATTCTGCAATGTGACGCCCTGACAGAATGGACCTCCCCAATCACCTACAATTTGATTAAGATCCCAGTCAATGTGCATCGTATGTGCTAGTAACCTCTCCACAGTGATGAACCTCTACGGTGTGTACAGCACCTGGGTTGAAGAACAGCTCCAGAAGACTGCTGTAACTGCATCCACACAACAGACCCATCATATTGAACAGTGTGTACTCATGTAATATTTTCCCAAGGAATGCTGCAGGTTGACACCCCGGACAGGATGGAGGTCCTCAATCACCCTCCTCAATCACCCCCAATCCAAATGAGATCCCAGCATCTGTGCATTTTGTGTTTCACAATCCCAAGGTATACTGCAATTTAATCCACCAACAATTTCTTTTTTACTGTTTGCTGTCAATTTTGTTTTTTTGAATCATCATTATTTTTGATCCTGTGATTGTCAAGACACCTGCAGGCCTTGGAAGAAGGTCTCTCTTGTGCTCATCTTCCCAAAGCAGCTTTCTAACTTTTCCTGATACAGTTGTTGGAAGCTTTTCTTTGCTCACTTGAGAGAGGTGTCAAAATATTCTGTTTTGTTTTGCTTTTGTAATTTTATTTTCTCTCATCCTTTTCTGATTTGTATAATTTCTTTTTATGTTTTCTTTATTATGTACAGACTTGTTCTACTGCCATTGTTTTGTGAATGATTGTTATGTTTTTTTAATTGTTAATGTTAATATACCCGCAAGCGTTGGAATATGGTCACGATTGTGTATGCTTTCCCCAAGGACTTCTGCAATTTGTCACCATCGGGCAGGGTGGACTTCCCCAATCACGGCAATCTGAATGAGATCCCAGTCATTGGCATCGTACATTAAATTTTCCAATGGAATTCTGCAATGTGACACCCCGACAGAATGGATCTGCCATATCACCTACAATCTGATTAAGATTCCAGCCACTGTGCATCGTATGTGCTAGTAACCTCTCCACAGTGATGACCCTTTACGGTGTGTAAAGCACCTGGGTTGAAGAAAAGCTCCAGAAGACTGCTGCAACTGCATCCACACAACAGACCCATCATATTGAACAGCGTGTACTCATGTAATATTTTCCCAAGGAATGCTGCAGGTTGACACCCCGGACAGGATGGAGGTCCTCAATCACCCTCCTCAATCACCCCCAATCCAAATGAAATCCCAGCATCTGTGCATTTTGTGTTTCACAATCCCAAGGTATACTGCAATTTAATCCACCAACAATTTCTTTTTTACTGTTTGCTGTCAATTTTGTTTTTTTGAATCATCATTATTTTTGATCCTGTGATTGTCAAGACACCTGCAGGCCTTGGAAGAAGGTCTCTCTTGTGCTCATCTTCCCAAAGCAGCTTTCTAACTTTTCCTGATACAGTTGTTGGAAGCTTTTCTTTGCTCACTTGAGAGAGGTGTCAAAATATTCTGTTTTGTTTTGCTTTTGCTTTTGTAATTTTATTTTCTCTCATCCTTTTTTGATTTGTATAATTTCTTTTTTATGTTTTCTTTATTATGTACAGACTTGTTCTACTGTCATTGTTTTGTGAATGATTATTTTGTTTTTTTTATTTTTAATGTTAATATACCCGCAAGCGTTGGAATATGGTCACGATTGTGTATGCTTTCCCCAAGGACTTCTGCAATTTGTCACCCCGGGCAGGGTGGACTTCCCCAGGCACCGGCAATCTGAATGATATCCCAGTCACTGTGCATCGTACATTAAATTTTCCAATGGAATTCTGCAATGTGACACCCCGACAGAATGGACCTCCCAAATCACCAGCAATCTGATTAAGATCCCAGTCAATGTGCATCGTATGTGCTAGTAACCTCTCCACAGTGATGAACCTCTACGGTGTGTACAGCACCTGGGTTGAGGAAAAGCTCCAGAAGACTGCTGCAACTGCATCCACAGAACAGACCAATCATATTGAACAGCATGTACTCATGTAATATTTTCCCAAGGAATGCTGCAGGTTGACACCCCAAAGCAGCTTTCTAACTTTTCCTGATACAGTTTTTGGAAGCTTTTCTTTGCTCACTTGAGAGAGGTGTCAAAACTTTCTGTTTTGTTTTGCTTTGGTTTTTGCTTTTATAGTTTTATTTTCTCTCATCATTTTATAATTTTTATCATTTCTTTTTTTATGTTTTCTTTATTATGTACTGACTTTTGATTTCGTCATTATTTTGTGAATAATCTTTGTGATTGTTACTTGTAATGTTAATATACCTGCAGGCTTTGGAATACGGCCACCATTGTGTATATATTCCCATGAAATATTGCAATTCGAGACCCCGGACAGGATGAACCTCCCCAATCACCTACAATCTGATTAATATCCCAGTAACTGTGCATCGTGTGTTACTTGATCCCAGGGTATACTGCAATTTAATCCACCTACAATTTCTTTTTCACTTGATTGCTGTCGACGTTGTTTTTCGAATCATCATTACTTTTCATCCTTTGATTGTCAAAACAAGTGTAGGCCTTGGAAGAAGGTCTCTCTTGTGTTCATCTTCCCAAAGCAGCTTTCTAACTTTTCCTGATACAGTTGTTGGAAGCTTTTCTTTGCTCATTTGAGAGTTGTGTCAAAACTTTCTGTTTTGTTTTCCTTTTGTTTTTGCTTTTGTAGTTAGATTTTCTCTCATCCTTTTATGATTTGTATCATTTCTTTTTTATGTTTTCTTTATTATGTACAGACTTGTTCTATTGTCATTGATATGTGAAGCATCATTGTGTTTCTTATTGTTAATGTTCATACATCTGCAAGCTTTGGAATACGGTCACGATTGTGTATGTTTTCCAAGGACTTCTGCAATTTGACATCCCGGACTGGGTGGACTTCCAGTGAAAGCGGAACCCCTTTTGTGGTCTGGCAGGTGGCCGGCGGTGACAGCGGAACCCTTCTGGAGGTCTGGCAGGTGGCCGACGACGATGTCAGAACCCCTCTGGAGACTGGCGTGAATGTGGAACCCTTCTCGAGGACGGCGGCGAAAGTGGAACCCTTCTGGGGGCCGGTGGCGAACAACAAGGCTGGAAGCCGGCGACGGGGCAGCTGGACAGGAGGTCAGCGACGAGGCAACAGGACAGGAGGCCGGTGTCCAGGCAACAGGACCGAGGAGGCCGGCGATGGGACAGCATGACAAGCCTGTGAAGATTCTCATTCATCCAGGTCATTGTAAGCTTCAGGGCCTTCAGTCGTTCGCAACTGGTCTTGTCGGTTTTCTGTCTCTAGAGCTGTCCTATCGAGTCTGCTGCGCATGAACTGATGAAGCCTACTCGGATGAGAGGCGAAACATTTTCCAAGACAACCAACAAGTCCAGTTGCGAATGACTGAAGGCCCTGAGGCAACAGGACAGGAGGCCGGCGACAGGACAGCATGACAGGAGGCCGGCAACGGGACAGCATGACAGAAGGCTGGCGTCGGGACAGCATGGCATGAGGCTGGCGTTGGGACAGCATGACAGGAGGCCGGCGTCGGGACAGCATGACAGGAGGCCGGAGACGAGGCAATAGGACAGGAGGCCGGCGACAGGACAGCATGACAGGAGGCTGGCATCAGGACAGCATGACAGGAGGCCGGCGTCGGGACAGCATGACAGGAGGCCGGAGACGAGGCAATAGGACAGGAGGCCGGCGACAGGACAGCATGACAGGAGGCCGGCATTGAAGTTACAGGACCGAAGGCCGGCGTCTGGACCGCAGGACAGGAGGCTGGCCAAGGGACAGCATGACAAGCCTGTGAAGATTCTCATTCATCCAGGTCATTGTAAGCTTCAGGGCCTTCAGTCGTTCGCAACTGCACTTGTCGGTTGTCTGTCTCTAGAGCTGTCCTATCGAGTCTGGTGCGCATGAACTGATGAAGCCTAGTCGGATGAGAGGCGAAACGTCTTCCAAGGCAACCGACAAGTCCAGTTGCGAATGACTGAAGGCCCTGAAGCTGACAGCATGACAAGAAGCCAGCGACGAGGCAACAGGACAGGAGGCCGGCGACAAGACAGCAGGACAGGAAGCCAGCGATGGGACAGCATGACAGGAAGCCGGTGATGAGGCAACAGGACAGGAGGCCGGCAATGAGGCAACAGGACAGGAGGCCAGCATCGGGAGAGCAGGGCTGGGAACAGGCGACGAAGCAACAGGACAGGAGGCTGGCAATAGGACAGCAGGACAGGAACCGGGGACGAGGCAACAGGACAATAGGCCGGCGACAGGACAGAATGACAGGAGGCCGGCAACGGGACAGCATGACAGGAGGCTGGCGTCGGGACAGCATGACAGTCGGGACAGCAGGGCTGGGAACCGGCGACGAGGCAACAGGACAAGAGGCCGGCGACAGGACAGCATGACAGGAGGCCGGCAACGGGACAGCATGACAGGTGGCTGGCGTCGGGACAGCATGACATGAGGCCAGCTTCGGGACAGCATGACAGGAGGCCGGCGTCAGGACAGCATGACAGGAGGCCTGGCTCTGGCTGAGGTGGTCGCTGCAGCTCTGGCACAGGAGGCAACTGAAGTTGTGCAAGGGAGGCTCGGGCACAGGAGGCGAGAACAGCAGCAGCAGCTCATGTTCAGGTGGCAGCGGCAGCAGCAGCGGCGGCTCGGGCTCAGGCGGCTTCGACCACCTCCAGAAGGGTTCCCGCTTCGCCGCCGGCCTCCAGAGGGGCTCCGCCTTTGTCGCCGTCCTCTAGAAGGGTTCCACCTTCGTCGCCGGCTGCCAGAAGGGTTCCACCTCAGTCTTTGGCCACCTGCCAGACCTCCAGAGGGAGTCTGCCTATGCCTTCAGCCACCTGCCAGACCTCCAACAGGATTCCGCCTTCACCGGCAGCCACCAGAAGGGCTCTGCCTTCTCCACCGGCCACCTGGCAGACCTCCAGAAGGGTTCCGCCTCAGTCTTCGAACACCTGCCAGATCTCCAGAGGGAGCCCGTCTCCATCTTCAGCCACCGGCCAAAACTGTTTCGGGGTATTGATGTCATGATGTTAGGTATATGTGTGTGTTATCAGTTATCAGTATCGGTTTTAAAAAACAGTGATCGTGCATCCCTAATCACGATAACTGTGTACACCCCCCCCTCGGCCGAAACTGCAGCAGCATGCAAGCTCCTACACACTGTGGTCTCACAGCTGCAGACATCGCACCCCCAGGTCTTCCTCCTCATCTCTCTCTCTATTTCAACCACGCTTACCTGTCTTCAACTCTCCCCACATTCACCCAGTATCTCAAATGCCACACCAGAGACAATAAAACACTGGATTTACTCTATGCAAACACAAAGGATGCTGACAGTTCTTCACCCCTCCCCCCACTGGGCAGATCTGATCACAACCTGGTTCATCTGCTACCTTCTTACATACCCTTGGTGAGTAAACAACAGCCAACCATCAGGTATGTGAAGACATGGTCAGATGAATGCAGTATGGCACTGAGGGACTGTTTTGACACCACCGACTGGGAAGTGTTGTGCAGCCCTCACGGAGAGGACAGTTTGACAACGTGCATCACAGACTATATTAACTTTGTGTGGACAACATTGTGCCCTCCAGGAAAGTGTTTCCCAAACAACAAACCCTGGGTGTCCCTGACAACTGAAAACCCTACTGAATGAGAAGAAAATGGTTTTTAAGTCTGGGGATAGAACTGAGTTGAAGAGGGTGCAGAGGGAGCTCGAAAGAGAGATCAGGAAAGGCAAGGAGAGCTGTCGGAGGAAGGAGAGGTTTGGAGGGGCCTGAAAACCATCTCGGGCCACAGCAGCAACAACGGCAGGGGCCCAGAATCTGGAGACTGGGAATGGCCAAATGAGCATTACCTCTCAGCATCCCCTCCCTTCCCCCCAGTGCATCCCATCCCTGACACCAGCAGCCCATCCTCACACCACTTCACCCCCCTCCAATACACATCACAGACTACAGACCCAGCCCCCCTCCTCACCCAACAGGAGCCACCCCCCTGTTCCCCACCTGGTCTCGACATGACAGCAGATCAGGGGAGGAAAGCCCAGGAGGACAAATGCGAGGAAGGCTATGGCCCTGATGGCATCAGCTCCAGACTGATCAGGGCTGCGCAGATCAGCTCTGTGGGGGTTGTTCAGAGCACATCATCTATCAGCCTTAGTCCGGAGAGAGGTCCTGCCCTGTGGAAAAAATCCTGCATGGTTCTGGTGCCTAAGACTGTGCATCCCAGGGACCCTAACCACTTCAGGCCAATAACCTTAACTTCCCACCTGATGAAGACTCTGGAGAGGATTACACTGAATCACCTCCATCACCTGGTAAGCAGCGAGCTGGACCCCCTACAGTTCGCCTATCGTCCAGACATTGGTGTGGAAGGTGCCATCATCTACCTGCTCCTGGACAAACTGGTCAGGAGAGCTGGCTCTGTCCTGCACTGTCCTCTGGACACCAGTGAGGTTGTAGGTGAAAGCTGACATCCATCATTGACAACCCCTGCCACCCTCTGCATGACACAGTGCACTGTAAAAAAGTTAAAAGTTGAGAAAACTTAAAATATCAAGGCAACATGATGCAAGAGATTTTTGAGTTTTCTCAACTTATGCCTACTGTTGTTGACTTACCTAAGTTTCACAAGTTCAAAGAAATTCTGGTTTCAATGCCATGTATTTCTGCCTTCACCAATTCTGCCTTGCAGATATTCTTTTTGAATAAACATACAATTATTCCTTCAATGCCGTATATTCCTAAAATCCACCAAACACAGATATTCTTGTTGAATAATCAGAGTTTTTTTTACTCCAGGGTTGAAAATTTACATATGTAAAAAAAGGAAAATGTATGTTGCTGTCATTAATAATAATAAATAATAGATTTTATTTAAAAACACTTTACATTGTAGAAACAATCTTAAAGTGTTACAATTTGGAATTAAAACCATAAAAACAAATAAAGACACAACAGCCAAAAGACATTGACATTTCAAAGATTAAAATGTCTCCTAAAAAGAAAGGTTTTTAATCCCTTTTTAAAACTTTCAACAGTCTGTGGAGCCCTCAGGTTGTCCACAGGCGTGAAGCGGCGGAACAGAATGCCCTGTCCCCCATTGTGCGGGTCTTGGTCCTGGGGAGGAGGAGGAAAGAAAAAGAGGAGAAGGGGGAAAGAAAAAAGAAAGAAAGAGGAGAGGGAGAAGAAAGCTGTCGGTTGCTCAACCACAATTCCCTTTCCCCCCTCCCTTCCTTCCACCCGCATGTTTGGACCTCCCTTATATTTTGACGTCAGATCCACGGACACCCCTTTCCCGTCCTCCCGTCCCCGCCGCTCCATTCCACGCCCCTAAACTCCACCATCACCCCTACCTCCTTCCCCCCTTCCTCCCACCCCCCTTCCCCCATCCGTCTGTCCTCTAAATTTCTGGAGAGCAGGATGGTTTACAATTCGGCATCAATTAAATTAATTAAAATCATATTAAATCATATTAAATTCAATAATTAAATTAAATTAATAATTAAAAATCTAATAAAAATCAATGAATTCTGCATCTGTGAATAAAGATATACAATAAAAAACATTATGGTGGTTATAAAGAAGAAGTGCTGCTGTCTGTCATCAAATACTGAAACAATACTAAAATCGTGTTTGAACACGATGAACTTCAGCTCATTAAATTTGTTTCCAAACGCTCAGTAACAGCAGCTGCTTCTGTACTGGTCAGTGGTGGAATGTAACTAAGAGCATTTACTCAAGTACCGCTGTGAAGTACAAGTTTGAGGTAATTGTACACTGTAAAAACGGTCACTGGGTTTAATTACTATTCAGTCAATAAACAATAGTAAACTATACGCACTAAACATACAGTGCTGTTATCAAATACGGTTGCCTCTTTGTGGTCAGAAAGGAGAGACGATAAGATGTTCATGGAACAAATATAAAATGAAGGACTGACAAACTTCTCAGACGTGTTGTGATGGCGCTCCCTCCTGCTGCAGGTATTTGAACGGCCTCTGGCAGCAGAAAGAAGTCTGTTCTGTGTTTATGTCCCTCAGAAATGAAAAATGAGGCGAGTGGGTGCAGAGAGCAGGGGCAGCCGCTGGGGGGCAACACATACTGACAGGTTTCCACCTGAGAGGCGCTTTTACACCGACACACTCCACTGTCAAGTTTCAATGATTTATTCATCACATTTAACTCAGTTTTGTCTCAGTTTTGCAATACGATTAGCTACCTTTTGTCAGTAAGCTAACGTCATACTGCCACTCAATTAGACGGGACAAAATAAACAGCAGAGAGAGAGACATTATTAATACGGGAAAACAACAATAATACATTGAAAAGAAATCTGATTTCTGGTTTGAAGCCTTGGCTGAATGAATTTAAGTCTGAATAAAACGAGGTTAGTGGTGAATAGCGTGTGTATCATTTTCTAGCTCTATGAATGCATCACGGTCACGTTTGCAGAGATTCACAATTCACGTTCGTCAATTCACACAGTCGTGGGGTCGAAGAAGCCATAGACATATAAACGCAGACGCCTCATCAAGCGGGTTGGCCCGTTGCAGCGATACGTCAGCGTGTCCGCCATATTGGATGAGGCAGATCTGCCCGTAAACCAATGCAAGGATGGACCGATCTTTATATATAAGTCATCTACATTTCTGGCTGATCTCCTCAGACATAGATGATAAGGTGGAGTCTGTGCTAATAGAACCTACAGTTCTTACAGATCATCAGGCCGTCACAATTAAGGTCAATATGGCAGCAATGAGATACAACTCTAATGGCGACTATTGGAAATTAAATAGAACATTATTACAAAATAAGCAATTTCAAAATGAAGCCTTAAAAATAATTGAGAAATACTGGAGGCAAGCAAAGTCACTAAACAGTTTTGGGGAATCTTGGGAATTAATGAAATATGACATTAGAAAGATAGCTATTGCATCTGGGAAAAAAAATTGCCACAGCAAGAAGAGAAAATGAACATCAGATAATTACAACATGAATAAAACTATCAGAGAAATTTAGTCTGTCTGGAGAAGAACTAAAAGAAATGTCAGCTCTACAATTAGACAGAATGTATGAGGAAAAGGCCAGAGCAGCCTTTGTCAGGTCTTGAAGGAAGTGGCTAGAACAAGGGGTGAAGTGCACCAAATACTTTTTTAATTTGGAAAAAAGGAACTTTGACTTATCTTCTCTTTGTAAACTTACAATTAATAACCAGGTATGTAGATGTAGATGATTTCTACCAGAAATTATATGTGGCTGATATTGGAAATAAAAGTAACATTAATTTATTTCTTCAAGATATTAAAAAGGACATTAAAGGTATAGATGACGGCTTCAGGACTATGTGCGACCTCAGGGTGAACTTAACAGAGGTACAAACATGTATCGGCCCACTAAAAGATAGCAAATCTCCCGGTAATGACGGGCTAATATCTGAGTTTTACAAAGACTTTAGTCAGGTATTGGCCCCCGTTTTTGAAGAAGCCATAGGGAAAACATAATTGGAGACCAATTAGCATATTGAATAACGATGCAAAGATATTTGCCATGGTATTTGCAAAAGGTTAAAGTCTGGACTGGATGAGATTATCGACGAAGAACTATCTGGGTTCATGCCTGGAAGAAATATATGTAATAATGTAAGATTTAGTATGTATTAGATATGATTGATTACAGTGAGTATATATTGGGTGATGGTTTTATTTTATTTGTTGATTTTAACAAAGCATTTAACATGATAAGTCACCAATTTATGTTTAAAACTATGAAGTGTTTTGGTTTTGGAAGTTATTTTATGAAGGCCGTTGAAACACTGTATCATGGTTGGAACAGCTCTGTTAGGTCGGCCCACAGGACGACTGCTAGATTTGATATCTGTAGGGGAATAAGACAAGGATGCCCCTTCAGTCCTTTTTGTTCCTCCTTGTAACTCAAATTATGGCTGTGCGCATCAAAAATGGTTTATTTCACGGTATAACAGCCTTTGGGAGAGAATTTAAATTAGCCCAAGTGGCCGATGATACCACAGTTTTTTTTATCTAATAGGTCCGAGGTGATCAAAGCTGTTAACTGCACTGAAGAGTTTTCTGTTGTGTCGGGTTTAAAAATGAATCTGAACAAATCCATGTTATTACCACTAAAGGAATGCAATCAATCTGAAGTGAATGGTATCTCTGTGAAGAATACAGTTACATACTTTGGTGTCATCATTGATAAAAATGAAAAACTTAAACTTTGCCCCTATAGTGGAACAAATAACGGAAAAGTTCAATATGTGGCTGATGAGAGAGCTCCCACAGAATGGTAGAGTTTTACTCTCTAAAGCAGAGGGGATATCTCGAGCTGTATATGTGTCCTCATCACTTGCAATGCCTGCAGCAATATACAAAAAATTAGACAAAACTTTATTCAATTTGCTTTGGAAGAACAGATCTCATTATCTGAGGAAAGATATTCTATGTAACATAAGAAGGGATGGTGGTCTTGAGGCGCAAAGTAAAATGGTGAACTAATTTGATCCAAGAAAAGACAATATATGGAATACTTTCCCTAAACATATCTTTAACTAAGTTGGTGGTGTTAAAGTGTGATTATAAGATTGAAAAATTGCCTGTTAAACTGGCAAACTGTCATAAACAAGTGCTGCTGGCTCCTGAGCATGGAGCTGACACCGTGTCCTCTGCTGCTGCTGCTGCTGGGACGATCCAGGGAAGGGAGGGGGGTACTACCAAGGTCAACACCTATAGAAGATTGATGCTGTTTTCGCTTAAATGCACTAGATGTTTCCAAGTTGTTTTTTTCTTCAGTAGTGTGACGTGTAGGGTGCAGAGAGACGCAGGAGCGAAAACGGAGAAAGTTAACAATGATTTATTCATTCAGAAAACAGTCAATATAAGCACACGAGGCAGGAGGTCCACAAACAAAACTCAAAACGGAGGTCCAGAGAGTGCTGGGCTGTGCGGGCACGGGAGGCACTGAAAAACAAGAGAGAGGAGACCCAAAATTACTCCACATAAAGATGTACAACACAGAGAAGTAGGTTTACCACAAGCAAGTTTTAGAGCCGACTGGTACCACAATATGACAGTGTATACTCTGGCGTCGAGGAGTGTCTCAGCAGGCTAGAAATAGGTGTTCTGATTACGGAAGTGATTTCAGGTGTGTCCAGTCACTCCTCGACGCAGCGGGGGAGAAGGGTGCCTCCAGAGACATGAAAGAAAGTTAGCCACACACACAACAATACAGGAAGTGGACCTTAAAAATAAGTGCACCGGAAATACAAACCACAGCACAGTAGGGGTCGTTGAAAGGGTAGTGAGGATGTCCTGCATCCCTGGGAACACGTTCTCCTTCCACCTGCAACATACAAACCAGAGCTGATACAGTTCCCTCTGTTCCTCAGTAATGTCTTTATGTTCACTTGTTCAACCTGGCAGTTTTTCAAAGCCAGTCAGGTGTTTTCCATTATACACTAACTGCTTTTCCTGTCCACCAAACTGCTCAAGAAGGGCTCACCCAGTGCAATTCTTTCAGGACTTAAACTGATTTTTTGTCATTTAACGTAAAACTTCAGATATCTGACATTTTGTGCCATTATCCTGGGAATTTAAAACTGATTTTACTTTTGCAGCATAAAGAAAATTTTCACCACCATAGAACAGTACCTCTACTTTACGACACTTTATTAATGTCCACATTTAAATGACAGGATAATGTGTTCATAATGCATCAGAGCTTCGGTTTCAGTGTCCCCAAGTGGCCAAAATATGTAATTGCAAATTATTACAACAGCTCAGGGGATCTGACACATAATCATCTGTCATAGCAAAGTCCTTTTTCTCCTTCCCACCTATTCTGTGGTTGCCTCCAATACTGATTTGAGAAAAACATTTTTAATGAAACTTGGAATCAATTTAAAAATGTTAAATACAGAAACAAAAAAATAGGTAATATCTGTCTGAGCTTGATGCAAAACTACAAATGTGTACATTAAGTATTATATTCCAATATTTAGTGAAGCAGCTGTGATCCATATTGCAAAACATATTGTAAAACCACTGGATTTAAGACTTTTTAAAGACTTTTTTAATGAAGGGATTTTGTCTAAGATAGCCCATGTGATAAAGTGTGTTTGCATTAGGATACAATCTGATCAGTTAATTTAGAGTGAAATCACCTCAGGATAATCTGAGCAGGGGACTTTTTGTATTTCTCTGCGAGGGTCTTCGTCTTCGTCAACATCCTTGTAAGCTTCAGTCTCGTCCTCTCCGGGCTCAGAGAGGGAGACCAGTGGAACAATATCACTTGCATGCTGTGATAATTGATAAGGAGGTGGAGTGGGTAATTTACCATTAATGGCTGTGGTAATCCACTTTAGACAGAGGTGCCTGATGCATGGTCTGCAGCAACATCCACATAAGATTAACAAAGTCACTGCTACAACTAGTAAAAGAAACACGGACATAATTAATGTTTTCCACTTGCCAAAGATTCTGTCTAGCCATTCGGTTAGCAGATTGTCTATCCCTGAGTGTTCTGCTAACTCTTCAGACATAGTTTTAAGGCCAGAGATTGCTCAAGTTATGGAGCCATCTGGGGCTGTGTTATTAGGGATGAATACACAGCAATCTTGGGAAAACATAGCACACACACCACCTCTTTCAGCTTGGAAAAAATCAAGGGCCATTTTATGATTAAGTGACATTAGTCCAATCAGTGACGCTGACAGTAGTAACACACCAATCATCAGGAATTTTACCAACACATGAGCATCAGTTCTCTCTAGACCGGTGTGGTTGTTTTTGACAGGGGTAAAGACTTGTGGGAACGCCCTTGGTGGGGCCAATGGGTAAGGTACTTCTAAGCGTTAACAGGTCTGTTGTCAGAGCTCAAGGACCGTTTAACCAGATGTTGAGCAGCAGTGGGGGGAGGAACTGGTCCTGAGTTATTGACAATACTTTGGATTGATGGTGCTTTTGATGGTTGGCTCTCCCACCTCAAAATTTGTGTTACAATGATCAGTTTTAATGTAACCAATACAGTTATAGCCACTTGAGTGCTACACCTAGTCTCCATAGTGGAGTCTTTTTTGGAGGGTCAGTTGAGGTCTGTCCAGACTCTGGTAGGGTTTCACTTCTAGATTTGTAGTCATTGTCAGTCAGTGAGGTTCCTAACTCAGTCCAAACCTCAGTCAGTGTTGTCTCACAGTGTGTCTTATGGATCCAGTTGCTCCGTCTGTTGGTGCAGTAGTAAATGGACAGGGCATTTTCCTACCTGTCAAAAATCTTATGTGGGCTGACATTCATTGTTGCATTTGGAGTGGATCTCAGGTTAAATAGCACTTCCATCCAGATTTGTTTTGTGTCTGCGCAGACTTTAGCCAATCCTTCTTTAATGGTATGATTAGCCCTTATTTTAATTTAATTTGGTAGGTGTGGCTTCAATCCACCTTGAGAAAACATGGATATACACAGACTAAGAGATTCCTCTTTCCCTCAACTCTGTGATCTGCACCCATGTCAGTGAAATCAATCACTATCTCCTTCCATGGGGCATCAGGAACTGGAAAACGTCTGGTCCTGCCTTGAGTGAAACCTGTGGATTAACCTGATTACAGATTTCACATGACTACTCAAAATATTTGGTGATGTATTTCAGGTGGGGGTGCCACCAGTGCTGAGAAACGAGAGCTGTTACTTTGAGCTCGCACAGTGACCTCTGCCGTGGGCGTCTTGGCATAGCAGATTTAGTCGTCCAACCGGTGCTACTATCTTGCTGTCACGATTTCAACTGAGCCCTTGTGGCTGCTTTTTCTTTCTACGCCTGTTTTTCAGACGAGAGAGCTTCTTATTGCAGCTCTCTGATGTTTTGTACATATAGGTCCCAATATGGTTTATCACTTACTGGTTTTTGTGTCATTTGTCAATATACATTGACACAGACAGACAGACAGACAGACAGATAGATAGATAGATAGATAGATAGATAGATAGATAGACAGATAGATTACTTACTTTATTAATCTCCAAATCGAAATTTACATTTCCAGTAGCTCAAAGGGAGGAAACACAAGGGCATGAAACAGAACAACTTTCAAGTAAGGAGGCAAAAATACAATACAGAATGCAAACTAACAATATAAGAAAAAAATAGTGAGATAAAAATAAAAATACAGAACTAGGCTATACAAGATAGACATCTGGCGGTTAAATGTGAGCACAGCCGGCATATAGATATGTGTGTTATAAAGTCCAGCATTTAGATGTGTGTGTGATAAAGTGTGTGTGTCCATGGTGTGTGGTGTGAGTGTGTAGTTAATCCGGAGTTGTTGTGTCGATTATTGCTTCTATCGCCCTCCCCGAGAGGTGTTGAAGAGCCGTACGGTGTGGGGGAGGAACGATCCTTTCAGTCTGTCAGTAGAGCAGGACAATGACAGCAGTCTGTCACTGAAGCTGCTCCTCTGCCTGGAGATGGTGCTGTGCAGTGGGTGATCTGCCACAGATGTCAAACTGTCCAGCTCTGTGCCAACTACAGAGCCTGCCTTCCTCACCAGTTTGTCCAGGCGTGCTGCGTCCTTCTTCTTCACACACACTACTGCATACAGGAGCGCACTCGCTACCACAGACTGGTAATAAATCTGCAGCAGCTTTCTGCAGATGTTGAAGGACGCCAGCCTTCTGAGGAAGTACAGGCGGCTCTGTCCTTTCCTGCACAGAGCGTCAGTGTTGGCAGTCCAATCCAGTTTCTCATCCAGCTGCACTCCCAGATATTTGTGTATTATATGGATTAAGCTACCCAGCAGTATATAAAGTCATTAAAATCAGCTTTACCTTTACCAGCTGCAACATTAAAGTGATGAACACATTAGTGTATCGCTAATTAAAATAATATAATATATATCATTCTGAAATGGGTAATTCTGCATCATGAGTACTTTTACTTATGGTGTAATAAACATATTTTGTACTTTTACTTAAATAAGATTTTGAATGCAGGACTTTTCCTGTACTTATAATTAGGTATTTTTGCACAGTGGTGTTACTACTTTTATTTCCAGATCTGGACACTTATTCCACCACTGTATGTTGGCATGTGTTTTTTTTAAAAAGTAACATAAACTGTTTAGTGTCTCCACAGGGAGCTCTGTGAACTTGGGGCTGAAGCCTACAAGTCTGAAAGTGAAACACATCTTGTGGTGTGGAGGTAGAAAGAAGTGAGTTTACCAGACCTCTGTAGCTGCTTCTCATCCCATCACCTCTGCTGCAGGCTAGTCAAGGCTGCTTTAGCTGCTTCGATTGAGCCCTATTTTTAAACTGTCCATCATGAGGCCTACAGTGTCATAAGAGTGCTGTACTAACTGGCATTACTACACAAGAAATCACACATACTTTATTTTTTTTATAATAACTGGGAATTCTGTTATATGTACACTGTTCAAGGCAACTTTCAAAACTTTAAAATAAGACAACGCCAATGAAACTTCACATATGCACAGCAAAATGTTTTTTGTTTGTTTTCTGAGGTGTTTCTGAGCTGATTTGCCATCATCTATGAAGAGTTTTAGTTTTATTCCTCTTTCATTTACATTCTAGTATTGCGTTTTGGGAGGATACTGTCCCTCAACAGCACACACGCCTTTAGTGGTCTAAATTTTACCATGTTTCCAGTGTGAACACACAACATTTTCAAAATCTGATTATAATGAATATGTAGCGTTCAAGCACAATGGGGTTGATATTTCTTTCTCTATTTAAAAAAATTGAAAGACAGTTGAATCATTCTGTCGTTGATGAAGTGGATGAAGTTTATTGATATTAAAGGCTCCAGGTCTTCAGTACTGCAGCATAGTCTGACAGATAAAAAAGGAAGAAATATTAGTAAATTAGGAATTAGGAAATAAACAGATTACCTTCACAGGTCACATGAAAGGAAACTTTTATTCTGAGGTGCTGCAGTGACTGTTTTAATATTACTAAAACATTGCTATTACACCTTTGCATATTCTTTGTGCCAGATGAAGGATACTACTAATTTGGGAGAGCTCTCAATCATCATGAAAACACCAAACCAGTGCATATATACTCACATCAGCAATCCACTCGGTGAAGAAAGAGGTGCGAGTGAACACCGTGGGCTTCTTGATGGTGTTGCATCCTAGGGAGGAGACGAAGCTCGTGACCCCGTGCACGTACCACTTGCCATCAGCACCCCTGCAGTTCAGGGGGCCTCCTGAATCTCCCTGCAGACACAGACAGACAGTTGAAGGCAACAGGAGGATTCAGGGTGAACCTGCAGGTCTTATCTTGTCATGATGACCAGATGAGGGGAGCGGTGCGTACATGGCAGCCAGAGCGAATGTCACCACCACCACAGATCATTGTGAGCTTCACACTGCTGCCCCACCAGTCGTTGCTGCTGCAGATGTCGTGTCCGACCACAGGAAGGAGAGCCTGCTGGAGCTTAGAGGCAGCGGGGCCACCAGCTGCAAGAAAGGCATGAAAGTTATAAATCTAGAACAACCTCAGGCGGTGCATGAAAGGGTCACTCTGTGCATCATCATGTTAGTTTATAAAAAAAATGTTCCTTTTAGAGCCTTTGACATTTCATAGTTCTGCAGTTAAAGTAACGTTGTACTACTGAGGCCAGGGTGTCAAGACTTTTATTGTTGTTATATTATAAAGCTATATTTTTGGATATTTCTTCTAACTGTCTGCAAAAAGAAAAAAAAAAGAAGAAGAAGAATAGAAAACCCTGCAGTGAAAAGATTAATGTAGCCTTTTGTAATGACAGCTGCTTTAGGGACAAATATGTTTTATTTGAAGGCATGAATGTTGTAGGAAATAAGGAGAAAGTGCTTCTTTATTTAATTTAGTTTGAAATGAGATAAGCCACATGTATTACGTCTCTACAGTGTGAATTTCTTTTATTTATGCTGCACTTATAATTGTTTGGCTGTTTGAACTCCATACTGTGTTGTTATTCTGAAAGCAAATCTGGCATTTTACATTTTTAAGTTCAGAATAAACTGATAGTAAACCATTGGAGTACAGTCACATCATGGGCTGTCTAATGCATTCTACATCAGAATGAGTGTGCTGTCACAGTCCAGACACTTACAGTAGAGTCTTCCCCAGCCAGTGATGTAGCAGGGGTCGTT
Source organism: Chelmon rostratus (assembly GCF_017976325.1). Classification (NCBI taxonomy): domain Eukaryota; kingdom Metazoa; phylum Chordata; class Actinopteri; order Chaetodontiformes; family Chaetodontidae; genus Chelmon; species Chelmon rostratus. Next base: position 4,854,306 of record NC_055661.1, read on the forward strand.
GTGAGGAGCGATCTCTCCGCTCTGTGGCACACAGGAGGGCTGCACCTTGTCGTTCAGAATGGCAGGTGAGGCCAGTTTGATCATCGCAATGTCGTTACTGAGCAACAAGAGAATCGTGTTAAAACAGAGAAACAGTGTCATGTCCCGCCGTGTCTGATGTGTCTGTTCACAGTGTTTAGTCTTGTCAGGCACTTCCTGTTTTATTGTGAAACCCTAACTCTCCTCTCGTTTCAGAAGTCACCTGATGTGCTTCCCGCTTGTCTGATTGTCTGCCCCGCCCTGATTGTCTCCACCTGTTCATTGTTACCTCATGTATATATAGTCCACGTCTCCCTTTGTCTTGTGCCAGACTGTCTTGTACGTCATGTGCTCCCTGTATCTCGTCTTGCTGTCAGTCCTGCTAAAAATACCTTAGTAGTTTATTGCCTTGATTACCGTAGCGTCCTTAGTTCTCTTTTTGAAAGCCTTAGCGATTTTTGTTCTTGCTTTTGACTCTGAGCCCTGAGTTTTTTTCTGTATTGCCTTCTTGCTTTTTGTAAATAAATCAGCCATAGCGCATGCTTTTTGTTGGAACTGTGTTTGGTCTCCTGCCTTTGAGTCCTGACTCCTTCGAGCCCGTGGGCCTTTCAAACAGCATGTGGAAAGAACGTACTTAATAAGAAGAAGAAGAGGAAAACAGACAAGATATGGTTGGCATCAGTGTGCTGGCATTAATTAAAAGCATTTGTAAAAAAGATGTTACTAATTCTGTAGATCAGGCATGTCCAAACTATTCCATAAAGGGCCGTGTGGCTGCAGGTTTTCGTTCCAACCAAGGAGGAGCACACCAGCTTAATTAGCTGAGCTCAGTCTTCAGCTGATAACTCAGTGATCCCTTGATGTTGATTGGCTGGCCTGGTGTGCTCCTCCTTGGTTGGAACGAAAACCTGCAGCCACACGGCCCTTTATGGAATAGTTTGGACATGCCTGCTGTAGATCATCAGGCAGGAAGTTCCAGAGCAGAGGAGCAATGACTGCACAAACCAGGTCGCCTGTAGTCCTGAACCAGGTCTTACAAACAGCCAGCAGAGTCTGGCTCATGCCTCATAGGGGGGCAGCAATTCAGTGGTATAACTGGGAGCTAAGCCATTAGGTGCTTTAAATCAGTAAAATATCAATTTGAAAACTGTTAACCAGTGAAGAGGTTAAAGCAGGGATAGTTTTGTTGATCATTACAAAAGATGATATAGAGGGAAAGACCAGGTTTGAGAGATGTTCCTCAGTTGATAAAAACATAATTTAACAACTTTTGGAGCCTGTTTTTCAAATGAAATGTCACATTCGATTATTACGCCCTGGTTTCTGTCTGCAGGTTTGACTTTTGTTGCCAGGCAGCCAGTGTTTTGTAAAATTGGGATGGACTTTGAGGACCAAAAAGAGGGGAGCGGTGCGTACTTATCCTTTCTGGAAGAAAGGATAAGAATCAAATGGAAATGTCTTCTTCGTTGGTTTGTAAAGGGACATACATTCATGAGCATAACAGTGGGCAGAAAAATCAATTAGTGTAAGTTTGTGAAATGTCACAGCTTGTTTTTCGATTTGACACGAGCTAAAAACAGCTGCATGGAGGGGTTACACGCTCTTACCCACAAGCCAGGCAGTTCTCGTTCCACTGAGGGTGAACCACGATGTTCTCCACACTTCTTATCTGCTCATAGCCCTCCCCTGTGGTGAGGTCGTAATCGCCCAGCACCACACGGTAGGTGCGAGGTCTGGCGCAAAAAAGAGGCACACGCAGAGTTTAGACGAAACCATCACCTGACATCACGAGAGTGAGAGTGAACTGTGACCCACCCGATGCAGTGGCCAGCAGTCATGACCCAGTTAGGACTGAGCAGAGTGCCCCCACAGGTGTGATAGTACCCAGAGCCGCTGAGGTACTGCAGAGAGATCTGTGGAAGAGACGTTTAGAGCCACACATCACTCAGAAGCATTCAGCAAGCATCTTATTTCAGAAATAAAGCTGTTAGAGCCATCATCCTGGTCTCTTTTGAAAGGTGTTCACTATCAAAAACTCAATGTGGATCGATCTATAGTACATAATATATCTTCTATCAAGGCATGCATGTAGTTTCATTTGTAGTGGTCATATAGAATATTTTCTGGAAACATTTTGGAAATTGAAATAACCAGATTGCTAATTCTGATAAATTATTGTACTTAATCACATACCTGTGCTTCGTTTAATGTTTGTAATTGTCTTTCATGAATCACTGTCATTTCATTCCTGTTAATTCATTGTAGCCAGTATATAAAGCAGACCTGCTCATTTATCTGCATCACTGTCTACAATCAACTAAAACAATGCAAAATATTCTGAGACGTCTACTTTAAGAGATATGTTTAAAGTAAAATGTGAAGTAGTTGGCAAATCATTGTCACCTCTTCTGTCATATTGCCTGACTGTCATCAGCTCACCTGCCAGGGCCAGCTGTAGGGCCGAGCATCTTCCCCGTTCACAACACGGCTCACCAAGGGCGCGTGGGAGGGTGTGCCACACCCGTAGGCTGGGCCGCAGAAAGAACTGGCAGTTACAAAGGCTGACTGAGCACAGCAGTGGTTTTCCTATGCAAACTTTAGGGGGGGGATTCATTCTGAATGAATGAATTGCAGCAGCAGGTTGCAGGTTGCATATTCAGAAACCCTAAAACCCATGGCAGTGTGTGTATATTGGATTCTGGGCACAAAACCCTTTTAAAGATTCAACTCACTGCTGCAAAAACGTTCAAAAGTAACATTCAGGTTTTGCCCCCACAGTTTGGGGCTGAGGCCACACTTAAAGACTCGAGGCATGATCGGTTTGAAATCACTGGCATCATTTTCCTTTATCTTCTTGCTGTCCCCTTTTTCTAATCCCTCCTGGACATAAGGTTGACCAGCTTGTCAGGACAGTTATGATAATGCTGTGTGTATCAGTCTGTACATCTTAAATCCACAGCTGTAAGTCTCACAAGTCTAACCCTGCTGGTGGTAGACATGTCCCGTTTCAAAACCACATGGATGAGACTCACCGTAGGCAGCAAACAGCAGGACAAGGCCAACTTTCATCATGATTCCTCAGAGTGGACTGTCTCAGTGTGTTGAATGGCTTTTATACTCTCAAAACTGAACAGTAATCAGAGACAAACACACACAAACACACACAGTCCAGTCTTTGACCTGGGAATCTACCTGCTGCATGTGTTTCACCTGTCCTTACACAACCCCTCCAGAGCCAGAACAAATCAGCACAGGTTGACAGAAATATAACAAAAGACTTCTGGTGCTAACTTTCACTCAGGTATACTACAAGGGGAGAGCAACGTAACTATCCTGCAGTCATCAATAAACACATTCCTACAATTTAATGGAGCTTTTGTTGCTGGACCTGAAGAAAAGCTCAGAAAAAGAATCCACAATGCAGAACGGACCCAAAGTGACCTCATGTCATGTCAATCTTCAAGCTATATACGATGTTTTTAGACTTAATTTGAATTGATTAGTCAAATATACATGACCTACCACATGATCTAACATATAACCTGAACTCACTGATGTGCTCGGCACTTACAATATACTTATGCTTTTTTACATGAAGGTATGTGTGTATATGTATGTGTTTTCGTATGTGAATATGTGTGCTTGTACCTTTTTTTCAATAAAGTTTTTTGAAGTTAATTGAATTAAATCCACATTATAAGGATACAATAATACAATAAAGCAAGTGAACGCATGGATAAATAAGAAATGTTTAATCACAATAATAGAGAATTAGTTTTAGTTACATCATAGTAAACCAACCCTAAAATTAACTGTAATGAAGTAAAGGTTCATCAATCTTATCTGGCTGTTAAACTTTTATTATAATTCATGTCACTGCAGCTGAGCTGTTTTCTGTCCCCCTCCAGTCTATTACAATCCTTTACCGCAGCGGTTTGATCACAAGTTTGAGTGGGAAGTCGACAGACTGCCACTTTCTAACTAGTTAGTTTTTTCACACCAAACTCTCCGTCTCTGCTCTGTTTGGGACTGCCTCTCTACTCCAGGGCGACTCCTCCTGAAAAGCTGAGGGAGGTGGTTATAGGAGGTTGCCGGAGGTGGTGAAGTTCACATTTGTGTGGACAATCAGCCACAGTTCGTTTCGGAGGACAAGGTAGGAAAAGGTGACTCCTCCACCTCTGATGAAGAGAAGCTCCCCAAGCGTGTGGGCAGCAAACTGGACACTCACCAGCTTGCGTGTAGCTGAAATTGTAGCAGAGGAGATGCACTTGCAGCACTGACACACCCATCATTGCATTTAAACAAGCCTAAAACTGCAGCTTCTTAAATGCTACGTGTGGACTCATCAACCAGACCTCTGATTGGTGAGGAAGGTTCAACTAGATACACATACTTAAGATGCCATTGTTACTAACTCTCCTGTGGAGACTAATGTGTGAATGTTAAAGTGAGTGATTACATCAGTTGTACTGTAACTACTTACAGTATTTGTAATGTATGACGTAATTAATGTTTGTAGCGTTTTTCAAATTAAATTAAACATCATTAACAATTCATTGATCATATACTGACTGCTTCATATGCAACATACACACATTGACATGATGTTGTCAGAGATTGTTCTTATTAATGGATTACGGATTATTAATGCATTTTTCCGTGTTTTGCTTGTTTAGGCAATAAATTATTCCTGTTATTGACAGTTGCATCTAAATGATTAAGATTTCAATGATTAAAGGATTAACAGTGACAGACAGTGTTAGCGTCACTGGAGGTGTAAATCCTGGCTTGCTATTTGTCCCAGAACTGTGTGTCCTTGACATTTCTGTCAGGGAAATCTGTTCAGCAGGCGCAGGTGGAAAGAACGAAGTCGTGCCAAGACCTCGTCCAGGGTGGCAGGAGGGGCCAAAACACACATCCTGTGAGAGAAAAGAAAACACACACAACACTGCAGTAACATGTAAAGTACATACAGACCCTCCAGCAAGCAACCCTGACTGAACCTGACTTTACTCTTGTTTGTGACAGGTTAGTGCTCAACAGGTTTTACACAGTGATCCTCGGGCAGGAGCGCATACTGTAGCAGCTACTTTCCCTCAGGGGACAGGCTCACTGCACACAGACATACAGGCTTCCATAATAATCAGCAGCTCAGAATACAGGCTGTAATACTGCTTCACAATGCAGCCTCACCATGAAAACATAAAATAAAATAAATGTTAATTAATAAAAATTAAAGGTGCTCTTTAGTTCTTGTGAACGATTAGACCTTGGAGCTTTCCAACACTTTCCAGGATGTCCTCAATTTGCAAAATGTCTTGATTTTCCCAAAACCTTGAGTGAAAGAGCAAACTCTTTCCAAAAGTTTACTTCAATTTCAAAATGTCCTCAGTTTCCACAGGTGACACTATTTTCCAAAACTATGCCCCTTTTTAACAAATGTCCTAAATATATATTCTCTTGTAAGAAAAATACTGACACTCTGAAATTTCCTGATTTTCCAAAATGTTCTCATTCCAAAACATCTTGATCTTCCCAAAAACTTTCAAAGTGAAAGTAAATACTATTACTAAAAAAACTACTTGTCATTGCTTGAAAGTAGTTCTTGTTTTTATTTTGCATGCCTTTGTGTGTCCACCTTTTGAGCTGCTGGAACTGCAAATTTCTCTTTGGAGATGAATAAAGTATCTATCTATCTATCTATTCTCTTGTACGAAAAATACTGTCACTCTTCTCATGTTCCAAAACATCTTGATCTTCCCAAAAACTTTCATCAAGTGAAAGTAAATATCCTGTTTTTCCCAGAAAATTTTCACTTTCCAAAAGTTCCAAAAATGTCCTCAGTGTGGTCATCAAAGAACTCAAATAACTCCGACACACACAGCTGCTTTTCTTACCTGATGTGGTAGTTTTGATCTTCTTGTCCGTTCTCACAGCCCGCTCCCAAAAACAGACCTTCCTCTTCCAGCAGCCTCTGACAGTAAAACACATCTGGCTCCACTCCCAACACCTGAAATCAATATCAGAAAGTGTGTGTGTGCGTGCGTGTCCATAACTGAACATATTTACTTTTCACTCTTGGTTTACAAACTTCATTGATATGATTAATTATAGCATCAGGAAATAGTAAGAACTTCAGTTTAAAGTAGTGCAGCCATAAACTGCAGTAAAACATGAGGACTTAAGGTCCAGGGGAGATGGCTTCTGCACAGTTCTCTGACCTTGGCCTCTTCTATCATCTGAGGTGGTAAATGCAGACGGGCATAAAGGAAGACTCCCGCCATCGTTGGCGGGCAGCTCATCCCTGGCAGATCGTTCAGGAACTCACAGGCACGCTGAGCATTCTTGGCCAGAGTTGTCTGAATGTGATGAATCTCCTTCGATTGAGAAAAAGGACAAACATCGGTTACCTTTTGGAAAAACATAAGCACAGCTGGGTCTGAAGAGTCCCTTAAAAACTCCATGGTTATGTTTAGGCAAAATCCGGCTCTGATTTAGTACGGAAAAGGTCTGCATCAATCAGGATCTTTCCCTGACCTTATCCTGACCGCGGTCTGGATTCTGGTGTCACAGTGCTGCACTTTGAACACCTGCCATCAACCCTGACCACCTCCCTGCGACTGCAGCGCGGTACATAAATGTTGTGTTTCACTTCACTGTTTGACTCTGAACACAATGCAGGCAGCGATTACCTTTGTCGCCGCTGTGTCATTGTGAACGCAAGCTGCGTATAACAGAATTTCTTGGCGACATGGCTGCCTGAGGTAAACAGAGCTAAAAGCTGAGTGAATAACGAGCTTAGATTTGTCGACGTGTTGAAATGCTAATGTGGCTTTGTGTCTGCTGGATGCATGAATGAATGAATTAGCAGCTGTTTGCTATCATGTCTTCCCTGTCAGCTGTAGAAAATAGGCCAGACGTTGGGTTTACTGCTGATTTGACTGACTTTGCCCTTACCTCTGTGTGCGTTTCATAGGAAGGATCTCCGGGTGATGGCGGATTGACCATTATCTCCAGACAGAGCTGAGGCAAAACTGGAGGGCTGGAAGTGGCCTGCATGTTTCTGAGATACTTATGGACTGCTGGGTCCAAGTTGATTACCTCCATATAAGCTCCTCTCAGACCACATCTGGGTGAACACAGAAAGGACAGTCAGTCTCTTTTTAGGCTGAATTTAAAGTTTTTCCTCAGTTCATTCACTACAAGAACACAAGAACTAGGACACTGGGGTTTATTATAACCCCATACTGTGTTTATTTGGTTCACTGTTGGTGAGCCTAGAACACTGTAGGGTTACATATGCCAACAGGAGATCACAGGTATGGCAGTGTAGCCTACTGGGCCTCATGAGCTCAAAAGTACATTCATCTTCCTAAGAATATGTCCTTGCAAGGGTCATTTGAAGGCAGCAATAGGCTCTGTGGTCAAATCACCAGGCAACAAATGGGCTCGCAGCTAAGAAAAGGTATACTCTTATTCTCTCTTCATATAGTGATACTCACTCTCCCATGCAGGCACTGGATATAGAGTTGAAGGAGATCAACTCCACTGTCTCCGAGTACTTTTTTTCCATCTCAAACAGGACTTTCTTATAGGAAATAAACTCTTTGTCCTGTCCATACACACTGTCCTGGTATACCTACAAGGTGCAAGAAGAAATGAAAAGAGGGAGTTTGTGTGAGACTGCAAACAGATCAACAAACGTGTTTTAGAGTCTTATGCAGCTTGTAATCACCTCTTCAGCCAACAGGACGAGGCCCTCGGTTGCAGCGAAGCGAATCACTTCTTCTATTGTTTTCTTATCTTGCACATGACCTGTCAGGACAAACAGCAGTGAGCATCAGAGACTGAAGCAGGGGGATGAGGGAACGTAGCTGCTGTATGCAGTTTACCTGTGGGGTTTCCTGGGTTGCTGATGTAAATGGCTCTGGGCTTGCAGCGACCTTTTGCAGTCTCCAAAGCTCGGCGCAGCTCGTCCAGGTCTAGAGCCCAGCCTCGGTCCTCCATCAGCTGGTACGGCACCAACGTCACTCGGCACGTATCCAGCAGCATTGGCAGAGTGTGTGGGCAGGGCATCGGGGTCAACACACCCGTCTGGGTCTCCCCCTCCCCACTAGCCATCAGGTGCAAAACCAGCTTACACAATAAAGAACAATACAATTAACTGTTAGCAAGACAAGACCACCACAATTGTTAAATAGCTGATTATAAAGGTGGATATATTACGACTTCTTAATTAACAGGGCTGACTGACGACAGATTCTACAGCGAGCACAGGCTAGAATTACTGCATTGTTAGATGGAAAAAAGTAGAGGCTAATACTTTATTTCTAATAATTAACAAGTTGTGGTTAAGTAGAAAAGGTAGAGGTTAGTCTTGTAAATCTTTTGCCAATAAAAAAGTGGAAGTTTTGGTAATATTTAGCATGTTTACTGTCTTAGTTTAGTGTGTTGCATGTTAAAATTAACTAAAATGCAATTCAGCACAGAGCGCATACCCAAAGCTGATGAGAACTGAACTGAACTTGTGTTAGTGACCGTACCAAGTCCTGAGAGTCTGAGCTTTGGATGGACACGCCAAAGAGCAACATACAAATTTTTTATCATCCAACCTCAGTGAATATGATCTGCAGCTAGAAGAAGCAGCTCTTTTAGTCACACTCGCAGGGATGGAAATGTCAGTGAAATACCTCAACATCTTTCACAACGTTGCCATTAGATTTAGGTTTACATTTGAGGTTTTGATTGAAGTGTCTCAACAATCACTGGATGGATTGCCTCCCTCATGTTGAACTGTAATAACTTTTGGCATCTTAAACGTTTAAAATAGCACCATCATCAGGCAAAAAACGCAATTGGTCCAATACTTTGATTTATGACTAAATCCCTGCAAAATGCATGACAATCCACCATTCAGCTGTATACTGCGGTTAGTGCTAATTTGCAAATGTTAACATGTGTCAGAGCTGTAGAATGCCTGTAGACTCAGTCTAACTAGATGATTTCCCAGCTGATTAACAGACTTTTGTTCATAATGGACTACCGCGATTGGACTATGAACTACGTATTGCTGCCCTTAATAACTACCTTACAGCGATAAATCTACTAATAATGTTCCAAAAAAACCTACTGACAGAGTCTTCTGACAACCACTAGAGATGGAGATGTTTTCTGGCTGTGAAGTCACTCCACCATCTCGCCTCATGATGAACTCAGCAACGCTCTGCTGGACACGCGGGATGCCACAGGATGTTGTGGAGTATGAACCTGTCATCGCCAGAGTGGATAGACGAGCCATGAGAGCAGAGAAGCCAGTCAGAGAAATTCTATGAACCACTTTGCGTCAAATGTCTTCAAATCTGTGCAAGTAAATTGTTGTTATTCATTCTCACCCAGGCTCCCTCCACCGCAGACCCCCAGAAGCTTCTGTGCCCTCCGCCTGACGTCCGAAGGAAGGCTTTGTTTTTTGAGGAGCTCAGGGTACAAACACACTGCCAAGACCTGAGGAAAGGAACAGGGAATGACAGGTGCAGAGCTGCTCAGTTTGTAGCTGTCAGACTGATCACAGGGGATCAAGGCAGGAGCTGCAGCAGGGACAAACACTCACAGATAAAACATAAAGCACCAACCTGCCGAACAAATGAGATGGGAGCCATCCCTGCGCTGTGGGGGTCACCTGCACTGATATCAATCACCTTCTTGAAGGGTTTCTTTGCTCCCTGAAGAGGAACACAGTTAGACACAAGCTCAGGCTGGTTGTATTTTTCAAACCTGACAGTCTAGTTTCATCCTTCAATCTCTTTAACTGCCTGACATCCAATTTCCCTGTGTTTGAATCTTGTTGAAACTGAATCCGTGACACTCGCCCCTGGAAATCTGTGCGAAACAACAACCTCTAATTATTCAACGTCCGGTAATTGAAGCAACCCGGGGATGAAGCGGATCACTGCGCCACTGGCAGGACGGAATGCGAGCAGAGTTGAAAGGTGTCATTGACGCGATTCATTCAGAGCTTCTGGGTTTAATGATCAACTAGGGGAGGAAAGTCCTATTTTTCCACAATATCGAATCTCTTTTGAAGTAGAATATCATCAACCTGGGTTGGGCTAAAAGAACACTTTTGTGCATGCGCTGGCAAGCTATCCAGCTAATAGAAAACATTCCTGATAGGTTTCTATTTGGCAGCTTGCCCACAACGCCCCAAGAAAGTTAAGCAGTTCTTGTTCAACGTAACATTCCCAAGACCTTCCCATAACCACATGAAGGAGCATTTTTGGGGGTAATTTTAAGATCGTCCCCCCTGAGGTTCCCTGCTAGTTGCCTTTTTGCTGGTAGTTTTTCAGTTATTCTAAATGTGTTCTCATATAGTTTCATGGTTTTTTTTGTTATTAATATTGAAACAAAGGATACTTTTAACAAGTGAATAATACGAGTATCTGCCAACAACACATTTAGGCTTAGTGTGCAGTGTGTGTTTTACAAGTTTGGACCACCTCATATACAGTGCAGTACAGCATTCATGGGATATTGGATTTTGGACTTGCTTTAAAGGGAAAACATTCACTTCTTATAAAGGTCTGGTCTTACTAATTTCTTACTATTTGCAAAATGTGTTGAAGAACAAAAAAAAGTTCATCAAATATTTTGACTTTGTTTCAATTTAGGATCAGCAGATGTAGACTGCCGTTTAGATGATGGTTAAATCAATATTGTTTCATGTGTGGGATGTGGGATATTTTAAGGTTTAAATGAAGTTTCTGCCTTAAGGTGTAAATGAGCAGCCAACAGTTGAAAAGAGTATGAACAGGGATGCACGAAGAAACACTTGGAGATGGGAGCTATATGCCATCAGCTACTATAAATTTATAGTAAGAAGAGTGGGAAAATTCTTCAAAACGGTATGCCAGGATCCAGCGACGTCGTGCGGCATGCACGTCAGCTGACATTCTTACATTTAAAAGCAAAACGTTGGAACATTGGAAAATTTGCTTATGTGCTTTCCTTCCAAGGCAGTCAATACCACTCCCATGCCTGTAGACTTAATAAAAAGCTGCAGCCTGCAGGCAGTCAGTTTAGCATAGCAGAAATACTGGAAAGAGGGGGGGGGGGGCACTAGCCTGGCTGTGTGAGGATGTGCACGGACTCCAGTTAACTACATTTCCTGTTTTTCGTGTCTTATAGTACCTCTGCTTTATGCATTCCTGTAAGTTTTACTCCTTGGCATTGCTCAGTTTTCCAACCAGTTTTACCTTTTATCACCTCGATTACCCAGTCAGTCCTCCCAGTGCATGAAGTCTTAGCTATCGACCACCTGTTTGTCAGGTTGTCTCTGTTCTCCCTGCAGTCCAGCCTTTATTATTCCTGTGGTTGTTTAGTTGTGTTTTATCTCTTCCTGGTGTTTGAATTTAGATTTGCCCAGCTAACATTCGGTTTTGTCTATTACCTCGGCTTTATTGAACTTTTTAAATTTTTGGACTCAAGAACGTGAAGGGGAAGGTGTTGGTGAGCTGGAGCTGTCAGGTGTGGGGCATCTATACATGAGGCTGCAGAATCCCATAGTTTAGCAGCATTTTGCCATACAGGGTGTGAGGGTCAGTTTTCCTGTGCCAAATACAACCAAACACTGCACCACATAATAGATCGAGCAAAATCTAGCTGCCATACTTCCACACTCATCCTAATGACCTCAAGAACATGCTCTTTGAAAATCCCAATAATAAAGCATAAATAGAACCTGCATAGGTTAATAATAAGATAACAGGCTATGTTCAGAAGACATAATAGTCTGCTCCTACATTTTTTCCATATAGCTCTGTAATATTAGAATGAACTGAATATTTTGTACTGGATAGCCATGAGAAATATCCACAGCTGCTTTCACTAATGGAAATAATAGATTTCCATTACCCTTTACAGTTCTCCATGAGACTTTTTACCTCGGGTAACTCAGGTAGCCTCCATGGTGCAGTTAAAGCATTAAAGTAAAGTAGCTGAGATTGTACTGGAGTGTTTTTACATTGTTGTATTTCTGCTTTTGTTGAAGGATCTGAATAGCTTTGTCTACCACTGATGAGAAAAAAAGCAGAGGACAATATGTCGTTCCACCACGAGCCCACCTTACAGTGGGAAACTCAAACACTGCGAATATTGCACAGATTAGCTCAGGTGTGTTCCACGTGCGCCTCACCTGTCTGATCTCCTTTGCGATGCGTGCAGCCAGATTTTGCAGGCTGGTCGGGGCTCTGATCCCACGCACCATGGGGTTCACATCCTGCACGGAGCTCATGTCTTCTGTGTGACCGGCGAGGTTGAAATGACGAGCTCAACACCGAAACCTGAAGGCAACTCGGTGATGCGGTAAAACCCGTATGCCGAGTTCAGCGCCGCGTGCACGGGGTGGGAGAGCGCAGCGCGCGAGTGGCTGTCAATCCGGGCTAAGTAATACAGACAAGGCAACTGTGTATAAGACTAATAATTGTAATGATGTAGGACATTTTGCACTGTGCCAATGAGCAGAAAACCACCAAAGAGAAGGATTCTTTTGATCCACATACCCAACATAATAACATAATATATGTGTGTGCGCGCGCGCGTGTGTAGCAACACTGACAAGATACACCACTATACACACTTCACCTTTTTTTTACATAAAGGTAAATGTACATAAAGTATTTAGATTGAAAGCAGTCGTTCAGTAGAATGGCCCTGTCACTGTTTTATCTGATGTGTTTGCATCAATGTTGCCAATAATATTACATTTTGCTGCTGCAGAAGTTTGAGGTTGGGCCCTTTTTAACTGCTTTCTATACTGCTGGCTACTTTAATAAACAGCAGTGCATCATGTTCTGTCCTGTCAGAACCAGGTATCTCTAAAAAGTCAGCTTTTCATGAGTTAAGAAAAGCTGTTCAGTTTCAGTTTTGGGAAGATAATCCAAGAGGATTTTTTTAGTTCATAGTAGGAGAATTTCACCTATGATTAAAAAAAAATACCATGTGATCAATTTCTGCATCCAAATAGTTGAAAAATAGACAAAAGATGCCTCAAAATGTCAAGCCAATTTTCCTGTCAGTTTCATAATATCAGTTGGATGTTTGACTCAGATCACTGACAGGTGAGTATGTGGGATTTTTTCTGCTGCAGCAAATTACACAGGAGAACAAAATAGAATAAAGCTCCACCAACATTAGCATAGATAAAGACCCTCCAGGGTGAGCATAGACTCGACAGAGCGGGTGGAGACTGGAGGAGCAGGCTCCTAGGTATCTCAGTGAAATGTGGGAAATGCTCATGTTAATGTTTTTAACCACACAGGCAGCATGATCAGGCATGTGGTCCACCCCATTGGCCCAGACTGAAATGTATCAAACAACTACTGGATAGACTGAACATTTGTCGAGACGTTCATGGTCTCCAGGGGATGAATCCAGCCACCTTTGCTTCCAGCATCACCATGAGGTTGATGTTTTTTATTGAAATATCTCAGGTATTTGCACTCCTCCACGATCTCAATGTCTAAACCCTGGATGCTCACCTGTGTAGTCTGTGGTGCTTTCCTGTGGAAGTCTATCACCATCCTCCTTGCCGGCATTGATGTGCAGGTGGTTTAGTCCAACTCATTTGACAAAGTTAGTGATGACTTCCCTGTATTTAAAATTGTTTCCCTGTGATACACATCAAACGACGGCTGTATCGTCGGAGAACGGCTACTTGTGTGATAAGCACCAGTCAGGACTGGTTTCAGCCAGTTCTACACCTGTGAATGGGGTGGTAATTGTAAACCATGATGTTTATCAGCCAGGTCCTGCTGAGCAATGGTGTGATGATGGTGTAGGAAGGTCTCAGCTGATACAAGCCTGAGTTAAAGAGAACTTTATTAACAAGCAGTATCAGATCAGATGTCATCTGAGATCAGACCATCTGAGAGAGCTTCCGGGTCAGATCAGAAGACTCTGCCCTTAACATACAGACAACACAGTATATAGCATGGCATTTTTTTCAATTCCTCCCATAACCTTCTTATCTCAAAGACCAGATTATGTTCTGATGGGCATTGTCCCACTGAGGAATGTTCTCCTTTGTGACAATCTACATCTACCTCTATAGGAGATTTATGTCCTATAGCCCCCTCTTTAAACATTTACCACCTCTGGTTTCCCTTTCCCTGCTCTGGCATGGCATGGCATGGCACGGCTGGCTGTCACTTTGTAAGACCAGTTGCTCCACTGGAAGCTGTGCTGAGGCGTCTCGTATCGCCCCATGGGCCTTTGCGGCTTTCCCCCATCAGCCTCTGCTAGGTGAGGCAGTGAGTGTGTAGCTACCACTCCCTGGACTCCCTCCCTCTTCCGGTTTTGGCTCTGGTTCTGGTTTTATTTATTGTGGCTCTCCTGTGTCCTTTTCCGTGCACTGGCTGCTGGCTCGCAGCTGTTTGGCATTTGGCCCGCTGTTGAAGCCCACGTGAAGGCTTGGCTCCCAATCACCCTGCAAAATCACCTGCATGAATTATTCTAAATACACCAATTTGGTATTTAAATGTAAATGTGTATTTGGTTGAATTAATATTGCTTTCATTTTTGGTTAATTAAGTTTATTACTTTATATGGCGTAAACTGGTTATTGGGTGTGAATGGGTTTTTATGAGCGTCTGTCACCAGTGATTGAAGCATTTCATGGTATGGTTTTAACTTGTTTCCTTTTGTTGGACAGGCACTGTGGCCGAGGCGACAGTCCAATTCCCACAATCCCCTTTATGGTTGGTGTGCAGTGTCATGAGTGGCTACTTTAATTTCCCTGCCTGAATGTTAGTGCTATCATTATTACAATCCTGTTGTTTTAATATTTAGTTAAATAACCTTTTTGTTTGGAACATGTTCTCTTGCCCTGGTGATTTCTGGACCTGTGCAGCCTTACTAGCTTAGTTCCATGGTAGAATTTCCAGGGAGTGAAATTCCCCTAGGTGGCGTTGTCACAACAGCTTAACTTCCCCCGCTCACATCACACATGGGATACAGGAAGTTGTTATCATGAACACAGAAATCTAAGTACAACAAAGTAATTTTCTGTTACGCCTGCTGGGCCACTGTAGCAGCTGTATCCCTCCACCTGCTAGTCAAAAATCAGCTTGTTAAAAGCTTAAGAATTCCTGTGTCCCTTTGAGCCTTGAGCCTTTTAAATTGCTTTATACTGTGTGTGTTTGACTAATCTGTTTAATATTTACACTTGAATGGAGGATCTGTCCTTCACCACAGAGACCTACATGTGAGGTCACAATATTATGCCCCGTGTCTCTGTCAGTCACACCTCCAGCAGGGTGAGGAAGTGTGAGGCGAAGGTGAAAGGAAGCAAGTTGAGCCAGGACCTCCTGCAGGGTGTCAGGAGGAACCAGGATGGCTCAACCTGAGAGAAATCAGTCACTTTTTGAGAAAATAGAACAAACCTGGCTAATGTGATTAACTTCATGATGTATTCCTGCTCCAGCACACCTGATTCAAATGAATGGCTCGTTATCAGCTGAGCATTTGAATCAGGTGTGTTGGAGCACAGAAACATCTAAAACATGCAGGGCAGTGGTACTCCAGGACCAGGCTTGAGAAACACTGAGTTAGGGAACATGACCTGAAGTAAACAATGTCTCAAAATAAGTGGGCGTCTGTCACATCTGCAAAAGTATAAACTAATATTGATAGAGGACGTTGCTGTGAACATCTGCATGTGCTGAACTCAGTATATTAAGTCCTGCTGTGGCTGCTACACTTGTCTTCAGTGTCATTTCTCTCCACCACACTACATACACACCTTCTTCCTCTGGGAACCTCTGGCAGCACACAACATCTGCCTCCACCTCTAATATCTAAAAACAGACACAATAGGACACAGACAGGAGAAAGATGGAGGCCAGGTGACAGCAGGATAACAGGTGTGGAGCCACAAGGGGCATCACTGGCAGTCATGGGGGTTTCAACAGCCCAATACACCAACACACCCCTATAGTATTTACAGTATACTATACTATAGTATACTATAGTGTACTATATACCCACTATATACCCACCAATGAAAAAGTCCCCAAAAATGTGATATTTCTTCCTGTTTGCATAACATTTGTTAAAAACTACAATGAGATGTTTTAGGAAACTACACCTAACGATAATGAAAGACTGTGTGAGCTAAAGGCTGCCAGTCAACAGGCTGAATTAAATCTCAACCTGAAGATACAGTCTGTGATGACCTCACCCACCAACAATAAGAGTCTCTCAGCAGCTGAAAAGTGAATCACCTCCTCTCTTGGTTCCCATCACATCTGACATATCAGAATCCCATAGTTTTAATCCAGCCATTTTACAGGGAGCAGTAACCCCTGTCTCAAAACTAGAAAATGGCTAACTAGTCTGTCACCGATCTGGAAATGTAGGGTTGGGGTTAATATCACCCAATTCCTCTGATTTATGAGTAATCTTTCAAGTTCATTTTCTGCTGGACTTCAGTACAAAAACCTCACATACAAGGTGAACTTTGTACACTTGAAACCTCTCCACTAAATTCTCACTCCTGCAGGAACATTTTTGGTGGTCAAAGGTCACTATGAGAACGAGAAACACATTTTTGTCCATAACTCAAGAATTCAGACATTAATAATGACAAAATTTCACGCAAATGTCTCAAAGGATAAAATGAAGTGATGGTGTCTAAAAGGCCGTGTTCAAGATGTGTGTGAAGCATCCACGGCTTACAGTTTGTAGTCATGCACCACAAGCTCATTGGTTCTGCTGATATTGAGCTTCAGGTGACTGTTGTTTCTCCATGTGATGCTCTCTGTCAGTCCTCTGTTCTTTTCTGGAAAAACAGTCTCTAAGTGAAGACAGCATGTTTCTCACAGTAAATGATCCACTGGAATCACACATGTCAATACAGTGAGAGCTTCCATTTCACCACAAAATGCACTTAATACCTTTGATTATATATGAGTCTGAACTGTAAACTGCAACTTGATTTGTTGGTGGAGGCGTACAGCAGTTCTAGTTTTTCATTTTCCCGATGAGTCCTACTTCAGCACGTTGACTTCATCAGGAGTCTGACCTCTCCAGGGCACACACACACACACACACACTCAAAGCTTTGAGTGATGTTGCACTGACCACATTGCACCACTAAGGGGCATGACAGTTCAACCTACCAGTGTTTGTACCTGTGCAGGTGTGTGTGTGCTTTCTGCTACACTTTTACAATGACAGTGACAGATGTGTATTCGTGTGCCTTCAGTTGCCAGCGGTCAAAGTCAATTCCACCAGTCAAAGTCCTTCAATGACCCAAAATTCACACAATTATGGCTTTAACTTGCTACCTTTTCCTTTATTAAGCATTTGTAACCCACATTAAAATAAGTCCATATAAATTAATAAACAAGTTCATAAATTCAGCTGCATGAAGAAGTTAAGTTCATTCTGTCATTTAAACGAAAGGGGATTAATAAAAGATAATGAAAAATGCTTAAAAATGTGCTTTTGTTATTTTAGAGTGAGAAGTAACTTCCCCTTTAAGACTCACCTCCAGATCCTCTTACCATGTCAGTGCATGCAGAAGAAGAAGAAGAATAAATTATAAATAATAAATAATAATAATGGGTTCAGGCCATTTTGGGAACATGCATGGGAAACCAGAAAGAGGAAAGACGAGTGTAAATGTCCATGGTTGTTATTTTCCATCTTATAAAGGAACCAAATGGAAAAACGAACCGGATTATATCAAAAGTGCAAAGGTGTAATGTATTTCAACGGTGTAATTTCGTGATGTTTTTTTTTTTTTTTTGTACTTTTTTTTGTGATATACTATCCAGTCATTTTCAGAAATGAAAAAAAAAAACATGGCTGCTCTGGCAATTTGTGAGTGAAATATTTTCCATCACACACTTCTTCATCCACTGATAGGGGTGTAGTGGAGGCATCGATTGTGTAAATGTCCTGTGAAACAAAATCAAAGTTACTTCTCAACAACATTGTACTTTCCTGTTGGAAACAAAAAAAAAAACCACATGTTGCTCTTCAGACTGTATCCTGCACATAAATAATGTTTCACGCCTCATGAATTATGGTATTTTTTTACATGAATACAAATAATTTTGTAAAACACATAAGAGCATTTTTGTGCTTTCAATGTGTACATGTAACTGATATATCATGAACCTCAAACACTGCTAACATGCTACTTCAAATGCAAATCCCACTTATGCATTATAGGGGGGGAAAAGGATCAAATACAAAATCATAAACTGTTTAGTAACAGTCTTGACTTATTAATATTTATGCCCAAAAAAAGATATACACCCACAGTGACCTATTTCCACATGTTGCTTCTGTGTGAGCCATCGAGGTGCCTTAATGAAAACCAGCCAAACAGAGCAGAGCTCTTCAAGTCTTCATGAGCCCAATAAAAAAGGGAGAAGTTTGCATGTAATTCCAGGGCCAAATGGTAGGGTTATAAATGTGCACGTAAAACCGCATATGGCCATTTTTCATCCCGACCAAACTTACATTCTTTCTATGTAGAGATCCAAAAACAATTTGTAATACTCCTTTAATAACACTTAATATTCCACTTCAATAACCTGCTTGGACAAGTAAAGATACATCAATGCAGACATAAACAGAAATTACATTAAGGACTGAAAACTGGCTTTAAATAAATATGCAAAATGCAGTAACTTACCTTTTGATGTTCGAGGCACACATTTTTTAGACTCACCCTCTTTGTGTGTACATTAGGGATACCTAAATCAAGGCACACATCTCTCCAGAAGCCTTTATCTGAATATGTGCTCTCATCAGCAACAGACACATCAGCTGATTCCTGCAGACTCAATTAAAAGATTAAAATTTCCCTTTGTTTATCAGTATTGGAGGGATACCTACCCACTCTTTGCAGCCGTTATCATAAAATCTACTGAAATGTGATGAATCTCAGGAGAACAAAAACAAAACAAATAGACGGCCAGTAATTATGGGAGATTGCATTTGGATTTGCTTAGCCTTACAAGCTCCATATGCAAAGGAGAAAAAATTATGTTTATGTCGGTCAATGTAGATAGATAGAAAGATAGAAAGATAGATAGATAGATATATAGATAGATAGATAGATAGATAGATAGATAGATATAGATAGATAGATAGATAAAAAGAGAATTAAACAATAAGTTTAATTTTCTTCATATGAACTATTTCTGTTTTAATAGGCAGCCTAAGGGGTGAAAAGATTTCCTGTATAGTGTTTATTGATATAAGGCTGTTTTGGGCATGCTTGAGGTTGTACAAGTGGCCAGTGGCCAGTTTATTATGATTGATTATTGATTGTGATATGCTTTGATTATGTAGTTAAATTCACTAATTATGGCTACATGAAATGCCCAAAAAGCAGTCTTTTGTTTACATAGTGGACTTTGGCTGCTGATTACTGAAAACTGCTGCAGTGAAACTTCATTTCAGCAGCTTGTACTTAAAGTGGCCTGGAACTCAAATCTATAATGATGTCTTATTCTGTTTTTTTTTTTTTTTTTCAAGATAGAATGTGAAATGGAGCAGAATTGTGGCACACCTATGGATGGACAGGTATGTAGGAAAATACCAAACCAGACTGGATGTGCTGTAAATTTGGTTTGTAGTATTGCGTTTGGTTGAAATTGGGAGGAGGTTTCAAATTCACTACAGGCTGAGATTTCATCACTTTATAGTGCACTAGATATGTTTCAAAAAGACAGCACACACAGGAAGTAAATGAAAGAGCTTTATTAAATGGAAACTTGCACAGGATTTGTAATGCAGAGTAATAATACTGGACAATTAGCATAGATATGGAGAGAAAACACAACGTGGTTCAAATCGCCTAATACACAATGTCTATAGGCCAAGAAGACAAGCTTTGCATAGAAGTCCCTACCCAGTGCAACCGTAGCAGAGGGACAAAGAGAAGTTTGTGTCTACAGGGACAATTAAAGGGAGCTCCAGGTACACAATATTCATTTCTACATAAAGTTATAGCATCTTCAATCTGAAGTCCATGATCAGTCTTCTAGTGTGTTCTTTCATCTACAAAAACAGGATCTACACCTGTTTGATAAATAAAAGAAGTTATATACACTGAGAAATTAAACAGGAGGATGATGGGGAGGTGAAGCAGCTACAGAAGGTGTGTGTGTGTGGTGGGGGGGTTATTAAATATGGAGCCATGCAGTCGAACCAGTTGAGCCACATCTGTTGATTAGAGCCAGATGATGGGACCTGATCCTGGTCCTGAGGTTCAGATGTGAGGTGAGAGAAATCTGAACCGGCAGGTAAAAGAGTGCTTTGCTAGTTTTCTGTGATAGCCCTTGGTTGTCGTGCGTGTGCGTCCGACTGCAACAAACACACCTGAGCCCCTATGCAGGGGCACTGTGAGGAATGTCGTCTTCGCTTTCCTCCTCCCCCTCCTCCCCCTCCTCTTCTCCTGCCTCTTAGAAGGTAGTATCGATATATTTAGAGCCCTTTGAAGAAGTATTAAAAGACCTTCTGGCTGTGGTTTGGTGAGGATTTGCTTGTCCGGTTTGTGCTCTCCCAGGCACAACAGGAACGACTGTGACAGCCCCTGCCACCTGGGGACAGAGTTCATGTGATCATCCAAAAAAGACTTGGTCTTGATTCCCTTTTACCCATTTCATGAGTAGTGGTCTGAGCCTAGCGAGTGAAGTCCTCCTCCAGGTTGATAGTAGTTTTCCCTTAAAGGGTCACTGTTCCAGTTGTAGAGAAAGCAGTCAGTTTTCTTTTCCTCTGTTCAGCACTAGAGTAGTTATACTCCACAAAGCATCAAAGGCACATACATGAGATTAACTTTTTGCTACGTGTGCCCACTGCTCCCTTTCTCCATCCTGATAGCTGAGTTTTTTAGTTTCCATCCATCTGTGTAACCTGAGTTTTCTTCTCCCTTATATCCTCTTTTTCCTACTAAAGACCAAAACACAGTAAGAGTCAACTTGAGGAGCTTCAGACCTTATTTCCAAAGGCATCTCTCGTTATCAGATCAGTTTTGTGGCACGTTATGCAAACATCTACACTAAAAAGTTTCACTGTCTAGATGCAGCCAGGTCAAACAGTTTTTTTGTCTTGTAGTCTTTATCTATTGGACAGCATTGAGCTTTGTTGTAAAAACAAATGACAGAATGTGCTAAAAATGTCTACATTTGCAACATTAAGTATCTGAAACTCTTCCAGAACTACTCATTGTGATTAGAGCTGCAACTAGTAATTATTCTCTCGATTAACTGACTAATGATTCTGTTCAGTAAATGTCAGAAAATAGTGAAAAATGTCTGTTACTTGCTAAAGCTGGCATCTTCAAATAGCTAGTCCAAAACCAAAAATAATCAACCTATGAATCATATAATACAAATAAAAGCAGCAGCTGATATTTTTGCTTGTAAAATGCCTTGAACGATTCATTCTCAAATTTGTTGCAGATGAATTTTCTGTCCATTGACTGATCAGTTAAAGTAATTGTTTCAGCTCTGACCAGGATCAGAAATCTTTGCCTCGACCCTCCACCTCTCCTGTCTGTTTCTATGGAAACATGAGAGGAAACCATCTCTAATTTGCTCTTAATGTGTTTCAGCCTTCACTCCATGATTGTTTGTATAGCTTAGTAACATGAGGTGTTTTTATTCGTCCACGAGATGCTTCTGTTTCTGTCACTTTTTCCTCTGTTGTTAGTACAACAGTGTGCAATGAAATCTCACATTTTATTGTGAAGGAACATGTTTTCGTTTCCAGTTAGAAGTGGATAGCATGCCGCTGCAGCAGAGAGCCCGCTGTCCTCTCCGGCGGTCACTGCACAGCACTGGTGGCAGAGAGTGTGAGGCACCGTTTGTGTCTTTAGTGCTCTCTGGTGGACGGGAGGATTAGCTGCGCTTTGCTGTCACCTGCTGCCTCAGCTTCTCCCTCCTCTTCTTCTCCATCAGCCTGGAAAAGCAGAAAAAAAGGATTATTTTGCATGTGAAGCGTTCTGTTGGATGTATGTGTGTGTGTGTGCGTTCATGCTTTCATCCTTTGCCTGTGGTTATGAACATCTTTGTGAGTCTTCAGATGTAAAAGTTCTTATTTTAGGAATACATGTTGAGGGCTGAATTCAGGTTTAAAGTTAAACCAGCAGCAGACTTGCATTTAGATCAAATAAATGTCACCAATTTTAAAAAATCCACTTGAAGATGCCACATTTTATAGTAGCACTACTGTAATAAATACACAATAAATAAAATGAAAAAAAGGTCTCCTAAATAAGGCATTTATTATACTATTAATGCAAAAATATCTAATAAAAAAAGAGCAGAAAGAATTAGCTGATTAATCGAAGAAATGGCTGAAATTCACTGATTCCAACATCTCAAAAGTGAATATTTTCTCTTTTGTGTTAGTCTTTTATGACTGAATATCTTTGGGCTTTGGGTTTGTGTGATGGCCATTTTTTTTTATATTTGCTTACATTATGTTGATCAAATGATCAATTAAGACTAGAACTGCATCATAATTGTGAGTTGCAGCCCCACAAAAATAACAAACGGGGCTACAAATGACTAATATATATCATTTTAATTCTTTCTTAAAGTCATTTCAATCTATTAAAGGTCTGACAATATAAAACAATCAATGCAGGTTCACTTCACAGAGCTCATTTTGTCCAATTAAAAGTCCAAAGATACTCATTTTACAGTCATATTTTTAAAAAAAAGCAGATTCTCACAATTGTGAAGCCGAAACCAGAACATGTTTTATCAAAAATTTCAATTCATATTCTGTTGGATAGACTAATCAAAGGACTTATTATCGAAAATACATGAAATTTAAATGGACATCTACACAAATCAACTGATCCATGCCTCTATGGAAATCTTTTTCCTCAGTGTGGTGCTGGATTATCAGTCACCTGCGGTTTCGAGCCTCCACCAGCTCACTCAGCTGATCCTGAGCCGCTCTGAGCTCCTCCAGACTCTGCTGGTAGCTGAGGTCTCCTGAGCCCGACCTCTCCAGGAGGGAAACCTGGTTCGACAGCTCGCTGGTTCGATCCCGCAGCCGCTGGATGGACATGTACAGGTTCTCATCGTCTTCCTCCTGCAGCCACAGGGAGGAATGGAAGACAGCAAGGACAGCGTACGTTACAGCTTGTGGATGGATGAGCCTGCAGTAGGGCAGGTTGATTTAGTATTATTAACTTTTAGTACAACAAGCATTTTGTTTTGTTTTCTCTATTTTCTGCCGCTTTCCCGAGGCCGGGTCTCGCTGGTAGCTGGGTAAGGAAGCTGTCCTTCTCCAGCTCTTCCTAGGGGATCCTGAGGCTTTTCCAAGCCACATAAGATATATAATCTCTAATGCATGTTCAGGAACAACCATAGGGTCTCCTACCAGTTGCTAGAAGCCTGAACCACCACAACTGGCTCCTTTTGACACAAGAAAGCTCCCTCTGGACGTCTGAGCTCCTTTAGCTTTATCTCTAAGGCTGAGCCCAGCTACACTACGGAGGAAACTCATTTCAGCCACTTGATGCGCAATCTCATTCTCTCGGGTCACTACCTGAAATCTGATGTCCATAAGTGAGGGCTGAAACGTAGATCAACTGGTAAATTGAAAAGCTCTGTGACACCGGCGTTGTGTACCTTGGCATTGACAATTTCTATATGGACCAGAAGAGAAGCCAACTCCAGCTCTTCACTGTAGCTGTTTTTCAGAGGGACGCTCCTGTAGCCTGGCAACACACAAGACATAACTCAATCAACAGATGAATATTTATCGATCTGAATTTGTCAAAACATTGGCAGGAAGAATTTACGACTCTCAGCTGTAGCTTTGGTGTTCTTAAAACAGGGGTTTTCCCAAACCGTCCAAAATCAGCATCCGTTACTCCACATTCACCTGTTCGCAGCAGACGGACAGGGTAGGTCGCCTGGGCCAGGAAGTTAGGATCACTGAACATGTCCTCCTCGTAGACAGTGAAGCGCAGAAAGGAGAAGGTGGGGTTGTGGATGTCAAACACAAACTGCTTCTGCACCCACACAGGATTCAGACCGTTATCAGCTGGGAGGGTCAGGAGGAAGAGACGGATAGCACGCAGGCAGTGAGCGCTCCACTCTCAGCGAACATGTGACATGAATGGAAATCAAGGGGGATGAGGTCGGCAGCTGTCTTACCTACTACGTCTGTCTTGCACTTGCAGCTGTCGTAATCAGCTCCACAGATCTCCACCTCCACAAAGGGACAGACGATGCTCCGGCCATTTTTAGGCAAATGGCGAGCTCCCAGCACCTGATACACACACACAAGACAACAAACTGTGACAAGACTGTGGAAACAAAGTGAGTCTCACAGCTAGTTTAATCCGGGCTTTATTACGGGTTTTATTTTCTGCTCTCTCTATGATGGAGCTGAGCTGACCTGTAACTGGATGGTGATTGGCTCCACACGTAAAGTGTCCTTGTCAAAAGGGTCAAAGGCGTCGTCCCTCATGATATCAGGCTGGGGAACAAAGCCGCTGCCACCGCCGAGCATGAACAAGGCCTGGTTCAGCTGCATGGGTTTATCTACACGCACACGCACACACACACACACACACAGTCACTTTCATATTTTATTCAATACACGTTTTTTGTCACTAAGACCAAAAGTAATGATGCATTCAGGTGCTGCTCTCCTCTTAAAGTCTACTGTGAGTGACTGTGTAAGCAATGTCTGCTGCAGACATCATTGTGACTTTAGCCTTTAAAAACTGGTTTCTGTACCAGGAACATTGTCTGTTTTGTCTGATTTTCTACCTTGTAACCATCTCTGGACCCCCCACATTTATCACTAAAATGGGATGCAGCATGTTGAACTAACACAGATGCTACAGTATGTTGACATCTCCCCCTGGTGGCCACTATATTGCAGACATTTGAACGTGGAGGAAGATGTGACGATTTCTGTTAATTTGCCAATAAGAAGATACATAATTTAAAAAGAAAAGCAACACGTGCCAGTAATGGGATTTTTTCATTTTTTTGGGAAGTTTTTCACTATTGTGAACAAGCTACTGAACTAGTAATTAACAACTTACTCATCATCAAGCACCAACTGTAACACTAATTGCAATTTCAAGATTACAACTTGCACAAAGAGGCTGATTTGACACGAACGAGGCTAAAGTTCTAGCTAAAAGAGGAAAACGACCACCAAGTTTTCTTCAAAATCATGCTTGTTTGAGTTTTCCGGGATAAAGACAATAAAGCACCTGATGAATCAACTTGACGTCTGCCCCTGGCTCTCTGTAGCAGCCTATACGCTCTCTATCTCTTGGTGAAAAGAGCGATTGCTACTGTGTGGACTGACCTGGGGTCTGGAAATTGAGCGCGACTAGCTGGGAGCCACAGAGCCACATGGGCAGCGGGTCGTAGTTGGATGAGTCCAGCCTCTGTCCTCGGGGATACACTCTGGAAAGCTGACGCCGGTTGTACTGCAGGAAGCGTTTCCCTCTGCCGCGTGTCGCAAACTTCTCTGCCTTTGTCTCTGGGAAGGAGGACATGTCCCGGTAGCATGCCCTCTCTGTCCCGATCTCTGGAAGCAGCAGCAAATCACACAAATCAAAAAAATGACCCACAGAAACAGATAAAACGTGAGGCGAGAGAAGAAGAGAGCAGTTTGATCCTTACTGTCCTCATTGAAGGGGACAGGTCTGCAGTAGACCACGAGATCAGACAGCTCCACTGCAATCTTCTTCCTCCTCTCCATTTGCTTCTCCTCCTGCATCTGTTACCATGGAGATCAGAAAACCATACTCTTAAGCCACAACTGACAATATAAAGTTATTCCCAAAACGCCAGTTACATCATACAGACCCGTGCGTCGGCGTTCTGTGTGGCCTCTCTGATCTTGGTGACCCAGCTGGTTAGGTCCTCCATGCTGTCGGCTGCCACATCCAGAGTCTGTACCGGGTGAGATGACAGGTGCTGGGAGTGGATTGTGCACACGTAAGGCCGTGAATTCTTCCCATCCTTGTGCACCACTGGACACAGACGGATGGAGCAGTGGAGAGAAAAACCAACACGGTTTTGGTGAGCTTTATTATTTTTCTGTTGAGTATGGACAACATGATTTAATTAAGCTCGTGTTTATCAGTCCTGGCGCCACAGGAAAGCAACTGGACTAGCATTTATGTTAACAGACTACCATGAAGTGATCACCTAATTTACTGTATATTTTAAAGATGACACTTAAAATTTGGTTCAGTTGAAATTAATAATAAAAAATAATTATGACCCGATTGTGCAGCCTATTATTAAAAAAGGCAAAATATGCTAAAGTCATGTAGCCTCACCCACTATTGAACCTTATGATTCATATACAAACAGTCTGAGGCCTAATAAAATCACTAAAGCAGCGATATAGTGACAGTTGTATCAGCTTCATGGACACACTACACATCAAACAAGCAAGACAACGACAGCTCAGGGGAATTTTGTACACTGATACACTGAAAAGATGTCTGCACGTGTCCCTGCTGCAGTTGCTTGCATGATGGTAACATCAAAGCTAGTTCCTGTTTCATTACTGGGTAGATGACAGTTGTAATGTGGCTGCACCTGCTGATGACCATCCTCATGAGGTGAGCTTTTCTGCTGGTAAACCACTGTATGTCTATTTCCAGAGAAATACAATTGCAAACACTTAAACCAAACTAGCCAGACGCTGGCTGAGGTGAAGCTTCAAGACCATATCATCAGAAACAGAGACAATTCCTTCAGACTTTCATCCCACAATAAAAAAACATATGTTCCATACACTCATGGGAGTTATCACCTCTGTTTGCCTCAGGAACAGCTTTGTCTATGAGACTCACCTACATGACAGGTGGAGACATCAATGAAGCCCTTGAGGAATGTTCCCAGAGGACTGTTCTCTGTGGACTGACGCAGCAGAACAACGCAAAACAAAAGAAAGACTCATTATGATTGGAAAAACACGTAGACTGCTGGACACTCTGCTCGGCGTAACGACGAGAACTCACTGCTTCATCCAGCTCTCTGGTGGGAGAGCTGGGAACCTCCTCCACGTAGTTTGCAGGAAACCACAGCTGTTTCTTTCCTCCGTAGTCACCACGCCACCTAAAGACCACGCACAGGTTCATGACAAGCTGCCCTACGTGTGAAGGAGACCGTGTGATGGAGCAGACTCACAGGAGGAGGTTCACTCACCAGCCGCCCTCCTGCTTATCCACATTGAGGATGAGCGCCTGTTTGGGGAAGCAGAGCTCGTCCTCCCTCTGAGCCCGATAGTCGTACAGAGCTTTGACTGTACACTGAAACACACAGCAGCAAGGAAATACCATCAGCCTGCCACAGTATATATCACAAATGACCACTGGGGGGCACAACATTCAACAGATGAGTGGTTTCCATGACCACATGCTTCCATTACTATTATTTTCTTTTCTTTGTATTGTTGTCTCCCTTCTTTCTTTTCCTTTTCTCTTTTTCCTCATCTTTCCTAATTTCTGGTTTTGTTTTTTCTCCCTTTAGCACAAAATCTTTCACCCACAAACTCCACTTTTCTCTTCAGGATTAGTCATTTTACTATTAATTCTTAAAAAAAGAGTACATTATGCAGCCTATACATCTCCATTTGCATTACAAAGCTGAGCACATATTTACTGTACTTTGCACTTCCTGTACTGCTGTTTCTATGGGTTGTTTACTCCTTTTACTATTACATATAATGATCTTGATTTCATTTGCACATAATTTCCTAATTGTTATGATATTCACTGAATAATAATTTACTGATTAAACTGGAGGTCCATAGTACAAAGGGCGTCACTCACCCGTGCAGTGGGCATCTTATTGGCCTCCACATAGAAGTGAGGAGTGCGGACCTCATACAGCGCCCCATAGTCAAGCTCCTGGGAAACAAACAACAAATAATTATTACTTCTCTAGTTATTGTTTTTAGGGGTACAGCAGCAACATGAAACACAACCAGTCACAATATTTATGTGCTGCAAGTTAGAGTTACTGTTTGCTGCTACATGCTAACGGCTGACTGTTTGGAAGCATGCTGTGTTGTTTGAGATTTTTTAGATTTTAGTTCAATAACATCAAATCTTTTATCAAGAAACAATGACAGTTGTTCAGTGTGGAGGATGTTGCCTCAGCTTTGTAAAACTGTGCTGGACATGTTGTTATTGTATTCAGTCTGTGAGACTAACCGTGGTGCCCATCCGGTCCAGAGTGTCCTCGTTGATGGGGTAGCGGAGCCTCATCTTGCGGTACAGTGGATGTCTCTCGTAGTAGCTGACAAGGTCGACGAGGCTCTCGAACTCTGCTGAACTGCCCAGCATGAAGAGACGGCCTTCCTGCTGGATGCGACAGTGTTTGATCTTCCCCTCCGCCCTACGGACAGAGAAAGAAAATCAGCTGCAAAAAGAAAGAGATGGAGCAGAAAACCGATGAGTTGATGCTGTCATGCGATCGTCCTCAGTGCGCCTTGATTTGTCTACCTAAAGGAGATGGCGTAGGAGTTGTGTTCGCTGCGTTTCCGCACCAAGAAAGCTCCGTCTCTGGGAACACGCATCAGCATGTGTTCGGCCTGGACTCGGGATAGACTGGAGTGGTACCACCTGGAAAGCAGACAACTCTTTTACGACAAACTAATCTCATTTTGGCTTTTCTGCACGACCCTTCCTTGCAGACACTGATCACTCACTCTCTGCTCTCGTGTGCATTGGGCTGAGGCACGGGGCTGCCCAGCCTCATTTCGAACTCATTGCAGCGCAGAGGTGTGTCTCTGTAGTGGCAGATGAGGCGGTACAGGCTGTCAAACACCAGGTTGTCAGTCAGGTAGAAGCGGGTGGAGCCAGACTCCTGACGTGAATGGATCCTGCAGTGCTGGACTCGACCTGAGCGCCTGGACGACATGAACAGGACTGAGTTAGAGCGCTGATCTCTGCTAATCTGTTATGAGGCTCAGGCTGGAGACCTAGAACTAATTCAAACTTTCAGCACTATAATTTACTCCTATTTCACCTGAAAAAAACCTCTGTTTGATTTGAAAACTGATTTATAAGTGCTGCTGTACTTGTAAAGGTTCATTCTGCCTCCCTCACTCTTTGACTTGTTAGATCACATGATAACAGCTGAACCATCTCCGTGACAAATGAACAACTCATCTGCAGGGTAAAGGCCATAAGAGGTGATTGAGATGTAAATTCGTAGTGGATGACTTGTGGTGCTTTTATCCCTTTTTTGTTTAAATTTACTGTATTGATTTTTCCTAGAAATAAACGTTTCCATGGAATGCACAAAAAATAGAAATCCTTCCATTACTATTAAGTGCAATTGTTATTTTGACTGCAGATGTTGTGATGAATTTGTTTTCTATCTATGTGTAGTGTTCAGATTTTGAATCAATGCTGAAGCATTCAAATCTCTCTTTTTCAGCTGGGTTTCTGTCCTGCTGTATGCAGCTATGATCACATCTTGTTCCTCTCCTCCACTGTCTTATAAATGTGTCTCTACAATTTCTTCCGTCACTGACCAGAACGAGAGGGTGTAGTCTCCGACAAACGTCTCACTCTCCCGCACCAGGAAGGTGCCGTCTTTGGCCCCGCCCTCGCAGTACTCCTGCAGGAGCTTCTCAGCCACCTGTCGACCATCGCGACCTCCACCCAGCTTCCCGTGGAACCAGCGCTCGGCGCAGTGTTGCTCGTTGTTGTTACACTCCTGGCAAATCACAGGAAAGAGAGAAGAAACTGAGGAAAAGACTACATCACCTTCGTCTGATAAAGTCTTTTTCCTTATAGCTGTCACAATCAGCAACACCATTCTAGTCACCATCATCATCATCCTACCTCTTTTCCTTCATCATCCTCCTCTTCATCAGCTGTTTGGTAGTGAGACGTCTCCTCTGAGTAGTATATCTTATTACTGGTCAGGACAAAATAGTGTGGAGTCCACGTCTGCAGATCACACCAAAACCCATTTCAGTATTACTATACAACACCCTGACTGTGTGTTTCATGAATAATCACACATAATCAAGCACTGAAGACAGACGCACGTGGTCGATGGGGTCCTCGAGGTAAAGGATGCCGTTCTTCAGAGAGTTGCTGATGTCGTTTTCAGAGTAGCTGGCTGATGACACCTCCTCATAAAGCGTGCCTTCCACCAGTTTCTTGTGCTGCAACACAAGAAGTAAAACATGAAAGATGTGGGAGCATTTTACAGTGTACATCAAACGACGTTCAAAAAGGTCTTAAACAGTTCGGACCAAGTGTCTCTCATCCACCATGTGTTAACGGTGGTCAGGGATCTTTCTCATGGACACTGTAACTTTACCTAGTATCATTAGGGGGAGTGATGGTTGGTTGTAGGCCACCTTACAGCCATACCAGATAACAGCTGCCCCCTGCTTGATTTTTTTTAAGGACACAGCCTACAAAGGTGGGTCCAGTGAAGGGTCTAAAGCATAGGCTGAGCCTGCACCTCCTCTCCAAATGACAGTGGCTCTCAAACCTACAGGTGGTTATAGGTGCGACAAAGCACACTTTTCACCGCTGACAACCAGAGAGGGCAGAGAAACACTGCTTTTCAGCATGGTGTTAAGTGACAGAGGACCTACCTGAACCAAAATCTGGACTGACAACAAGATCATATTACATCTTTGTATTGAGCAGTGTGCCCCTTTGAAATGTGTGTCTAATACTGCTGACTGTGAAGGATGCAGCCTCCGCTTTGCAGTGAAATGCAGATGTGTGTTTGTCTGTGTACCTTGATGAGGATCTTCCGGCGGAGCTGGTGGGGTGAGGGAAGCTCCTCCGCGTTGCTGTCGACTGGCTTGGTGAGCAGCAGATCTCCAAACACCTTCTTAAAGTGTGTGGCCATGTTCCTCTGTTGGACCACGCTGCAGTGGTCCTCGATGGACAAGATCACAGGATACCTGCACAAGCACAGCAGTGGGCGGGCGAACTCTTGTGTTAATCTCTAAAGGCGCTGCTGGTGTGCAGTTTAAATGTCAGCACACTAACCAGACAACATGAACATCAATGTATTTTTACTCTGATGAATGTTAGGACAGCAGTGGTCTTGTCACCTGGCAGGCGTGACCTAACAAAGCCAAGTAACATTTCTCACATGCATTTTCTTTTTAATTAAATCACCACACTACACCAAAATGAACTATACTACTAGGTTTCAGACTGAAACCTGTGACGTCAATGGCATCTTAATCCACTTACTCAGATGTGACGAAGGCGTGTTCTTTGATGGTGTGCAGCACATCCAGGAATTTGATCTTGGAGGTTAGGGTGTGTCCGTGGTAGATGATTGGCAGGTCGTCAGGTCCATCCCAGCAGTCCACTAAGATCAGAAAACACACACTTAGGTACAAACCCCCCAGTGCTCTGAATCGAGGCTTTTACCTGTGCATAACCTGACCGGGGTCATCAGCCAGTATTTAAGGGGGTACTGCAGAAGACATTTGAATATGCGGCAAAATATCCTCAATGTCACAGAAACAGGCCCAGTGGATTCCTTCAAGACACCATTTCATTTTCCTTGTGAGTTACATCAAATGTTGGAGACTCTTACGTTCAATGCAGCGGCAGCCCATCCTCAGGCAACGGGCGTAGGCTTCTAGAGATGATTCACTGGAAAACTGGTCACCTGTCAAGTACCTGAAAGAACAAGAACATGGAAACGAGTTCATAAGAACAGAGGCACTCAGAAAATGCCATCAGAGAGTTCCTTCATGGCTTAAAGGCTGCAACTAATGATTCCACTCAGCTGTTAACATTACATTGAACAGTTATATGTGGTTGGTTTTTACATTGGCTGTCAAGACACCATTGTATTATGTCATGAATATTTTCCTTCAAGTGGAAACAGAAAATTTTCAACTAAGTTACTGGTTGAATTTCCAAGTGGCGCCGCAGTCGCGAAGACAACCGGATCGCTTTCCCTATTCCTCAGAGCAACTACCAACAAGACAGGACGCTCTGCATTTGTTGCCAAATTTCCACGAGTTCCACAAGTTCATTCATTCATTTAATCTATAGTGGAGACATGAAAGCAGATAGAAATGGCGGCAGCCGGACTGAAGCACCAGCCAGTCAGTCTATGCTGTTATTATTCATTAGTCATTACATTGTGCAATCAAAATGTACTTCATAATGATACATTAAAACAAAAAAAACCCTGTCTATTGCAGTTTAATCTCAACTGTAGTGGCATTATTTGTGCTATTCATTAACATGACTGAGCTTTATCACACTCTCAAATGACTTTATAGCTCATCATCAATAATTTCCTTGACCTCAACTACAGTGGTACAATCTTGAACTTTTCACTGAGATGTCATTAAATGTTATATGACCAGTTTGACAACAGGGAATACAGTACAGAGGTGATTCAGCTTTACTTGTTGCCAAAGCAACCACTACCTTCCGCTAACCGTGGCTGCCATTAGCTAATTAGCTCTGTTAGCCATGCAGCTAGCTGTCCTGTTAGGTGACTCAGCCCTGGTGGCAGGAGACATTGGCAGGTTTTGTTTTCTTGGTTAATGTCAACTTGTCACAACAAAGACATCTCAAAAAAAAAGTAGACTTTGAATTAAAAACGATACAATTGACAGAATTAGAAACATCATAAAGACTCCTTCATGTGTCCAAACTTCTGACTGGTACTGTGCTAATTGTTAAGACAATATTCAATATAAACATGATGTGGTTAGCCTAGTTTAAAGACTAGCAATTGTCAGAAGGAAAGAAAAAGAAGCACATTTTATTTTGGTAAAGAAAGCAGAACGTCATTAACACATTCAAGAAGCGCTTTAGCTCCAAAAGCATTGAAAGCTGCTACGAGCTGCTAGCTGTTATTGGCTTCATTGGTGTTCACGGTAACTGCTAATCAAACCACGGCTCATTCAAATTTCTAAATCATTAAGCCTTCTTACACAACATGTCAATAAGACAGACATTTGAACTGTTGGAAGGCAACATTTATTAAACAAGTTCAACTAGCAGCTTTTGTGCTAGGCTACGCTAAACATTAAAGCTAAGCTAGGCTAAACTATACGTGGATAAGGCTGATATCTATCCTTTCAAATTAATCTTAATAAGACAGCAAATAAGCAAAATGTGGTGTTTAAACCACTAACTACAAATATTTCCCTAAAGCTCCTTATTCAGTGTGTCTTTATGAAGGTCTAACATACTGTATGAACATTACTGAACAGACACAAATGTTGAGACCTACGTGTTGTGTGAAGAGGAGATCCAATACTGAGACAGCGGCCTTTTCATGTCATCAGGAACAACAGTCGAAAGTCGAGGGTCGCACACAGAATTCTCTTTAGAGAACAGGAAAGTCAGGAACTAGAAACATAAAGGCACATGATCAGACTGCAAGGTAGGGAAATATCTCCACAGTTAATTTCAGTTGTTGTGCACATCTGCGTCTTTGCAGTGTTTCACCTCGTCAAGCTGCAGCATTGGCTCAGGCTGCGGCCCACCCCTCATGTACCCCATGAGGAAGTCCCTGACGCGAGTCAGATCGGACGCCCAGGAGTCCTGAGACAAGCCGGATGAAGCAGTGAGCACAAAGCAGTTTTAACAGGGCAGGTTTGTGCTGTGCTGACGGGTGAATTTGCTCTGTACCTTCTGGTCCATCTGCAAAAACTTCTGGAAGTCGTAGAGGGAGATCTGACAAAGCTCGGGTCTGTCAACATTCCTACAAACACAACCGTTTTCAAGAGGTCAGACAGCAGAGGAGTGCAAGTTAGAGTTCAACTACATGAGACATGATGCATAAACATACAAAGGGCTGTCTGGCTACGAATCTTATTCATCTACCTATGCCTGAGCTAATTATGCCATTTTTAGGTTAATGTCCCATAACATGAAGGAAAAGGTTTCACATTCACAAAGTACCATTAATGGCGAAAAACATATGGAAATGTTTCACTTAAACCGAAACCTTCCCTCGGACACTGATAAGCGTGTTCTAAAGACAAGCTGGACCAGTAGAAGAACAAGAATGGAGGACGTGAAGACAAGGGAGTGGACAATGAGGACGAGGTGAAGGTGGAGGTGGAGGGACTCACCGCAGAGGGAAGGAGAGCTCCAGCTGCTCAATAATCTGGGAACAAAAGGGGAGGGACCAGGTGACAGACAGGTGGGAGGGCGCCAGGTGAAGCATCAACAGAAAAGGAAAAAGTGAGCATGGTGTGGTACTCAAATACGGTACTGAAGTGCGATTCTGAATCAATCATTGCATGTCCAGACTGAGAAACAGGAAGAGTTTTGCGTACAAGGAAGTTGCTCTTGTTGTTGTGGTGCATCAGAGTCATAATACACAAAGTAAGAGACAAAACTTACTTACTTGTAACGCAGTAATCTTTCCGTTATGTCAGTAAAGGATTTGAGTACTTCTTCGTGACTGTGTGACTGTGTTTGTGTGCAAACCCAAAACTGACACTTACACTCTTCTGGGCGTCAAACATCAGTGTCCTGTAGAGCTGTGCGAAGTTGGGGTACGATAGATCGCTCTTGGCCTCCACCTCCTGTGTGAACATGGAGGATGTGCATTAGTGTAACACAAAACAGTGCTGCGGTCGAGTCAGAACATCCAGCTGCGGGTGGAGAAGCAAACACATTAACAAACAGACTTTCTTGTCATGCATCACTCTGGTCTGACCTGTAGCTTGTCTTTGAGGAAGCGCATGTTGGGGACTCTGTAGTTGACCTGAGGCAGCAGGGCTTTCACATCCTTCACGGTGATGCTGACAAAAAAGCAAGGAAGGAAATATACATTAGAGTCATTAAAGGTCCGAACGTGCTGACGTAGAAGAATCATAATTCCAAAATCAAACAATATTTGAATTGCACCTTTACTAGCAAGACTACCAGGAGATGGCGCTGTACGGTTTGACGAGCTGATGTCAATGTCAGGATTCTACATTTCCACTCTGAGCATGAAGTAAAGAGAGACTCTTGTAATGTTTTCATTGTTCAGGCTCAGACAATGATGGCAGATGGCAAGAAGGTTTATGAAGATTATATTCCAGTGCTTTCAATAGATACTAATAAATCCTACACACTGGAGGCCATTTAAAGAAAGAGGCTGGTGTTATTCTATCCTTTAGTTATTGTCTCTAAATACTTTCTGATTTCCCAACCCTGACTGTGGCTCTCAGCTCCATGCCCTTTGGTTCCTACTACAGATGTAAATCTTTGTTTTTAGCAAACGTTGCTTAACAGAAGGAAAAAACATATTTGGTAGGGACTATTTTCAGTGGTGGATTCATACACATTTGGCGCTCTTGTGAAAGGGTGTGGGCTGGAATTAAACCGAGGCCGCTGCAGCCAGGCCTCAGCCTTAATACATGACATGGGCTCTACCAGGTAAGCTACCGGGACGCCCGATGCCTCTACCTCTCCTTATTTTCTAGGACAACCACGTGTATAATCACTTTCACTTATTCACAAAACACATGCAACCATCAGCCGTCAGCGACAGACTGAGGAAGGAAGCGAGAAAAGCAGGTAGAGAAAGAAAAAAATCCAGGTCATTGCTCTGAGGCAGGGCAGATCGTTTGGGGTCAACGACCGCTGCTGCTGCCAGGTCTGATTCGTCTCTCCACCCACTTCCCTCTGTCTAGCTACTGCTACTGTTGCTATTTTCACAGGAGACGGGAAGCTGCCCTCTCCCAGCCCAACGCATCACATCCTGCTGCTTATCGGGCGGCGGCAGGCTGTTTGTCCTGGAGCGGCTTCCACCCAAACAGAAGCTTGGATGCATTAATGAGAGCGCGAGAGAGAGAAAAAGACGGAGAAAGTGCGTGTGTGATATGTGGAGTCTCCGGCTGTGGACGTGTGTGGCAGGCTGTGGAGGTTAAGGTCAGGGTAGATCCCTGACAGGGGTGCAATGTGCTCTTTGATGACATCTGGATCGAGTTTCACCTTCGCGTTCCACCTGCTGTGACGGACCGGCCAATGGGCATCCATCACAGGCTGCTGTAAAAGCTACGATAGGGTGTTGACGCGTTTGTGGCAAGTCACCCACCTGCCCTCGTGGCTCCTGTCCATGACTTCAAACTGTTTCCTCAGCCACCTACAGAGGGAAGGGTGGAGAAAGAAAACATGAGACTGAAAGAGTCATTATTACAAGAATTTAAAGCCAAACTGAAATTAAAAATAGACATCACGTGTTTCCTGTAGAAAACGGGTCTGATGGCTGACAGGTGAAATGCATGACGACAAACTGTGTTTACTGACAACAGTTTTATGAAGCGTCCTGAGCCCATATATGTGTTTCACAATGTGGTGAACCTCGCTCCATCCTCGCTTGTGAGCGACTGAGCCCTTCCAGGATGCTCCTTTCATACCCAATCATGATACTATCACCTGTTACCAATCAACCTTTTTACCTGTGGAATGATCCAAACAGGTGTTTTTGGAGCAGTCCACAACTTTCCCAGTCTTCTGTTGCTCCTGTCCCAACTTCAAATTCAAAAGAAGCATATATTTACAAAAATCAATGACGTCATTTTTGTAACAATTGTTTCCATCTGATGGAAAACGGCTGTTACATATGCACAGTTTCATAACTACATACATGACACTGTGCGAAAAAGCCTGAGGCTAAAGCTACCACACACCAGGCAAAGAGTCAGCATTGTACAAGTTGTTAAAGAAATGGAAGTAAAGACATAACTTTATTCTTATACTGCAGTTTAGTTAGTCTCTCTATTATTTGTATAATCAGGAAAGATGAAAAAGCAGACTGTTCATCCTATCATAACCAGTCTGAATGTTTAACTTAGGCACCTTTCAAACTGCTTGTATTCACCTTCAGTGTTAAAAGAGTTAAGTCTTTTAGGATGTAACATCTGCTGGGGTTGCTGGATTTTACCCTTCTCCTGACAGGAGTCGGACAGCTCGGTCAACTCTGAGAGCATCCAGGACTGGATTCCACACCGCTGTGTGAACTAGCTTCCACTTTCAGGATGGAATAAAACCTAAAGATGGATGGATCCTCCCAAATGCTGAATGTTGCAAACGAACACGCAGCTTAAATAACTGATAATAACTGATAGCTGATGTAGCTAATGCTATGTGGGCTTGCTGAAAAGCATCCACCTACAGGCTTGCAGGTTGGACAGACACAAACACATTCATCCTATTTTGTAAAGTGGAAAAATAACATGCACAATAGCTGTAGCATCATTATAGTTTCCATTTCCGTACACTGTCGACTTAAAGCAACAAGTCGCAGGTAGATACTGAGAGTTGTCTATATTTGTCGAACAGAGTGAAAAAAAAATGCCATTCATTGAATCTATTCCCCAAACAGTTTACACAACTGTCATAAACAGACAAAATTAGCCATTTCATTTCCTCTGACCATTTCCAAACATATAGCGCTCGCATTATGTCAACAACAAAGCTCCCTCTGCACACACTCACAGCCTCTCTCTGTTCTCCTGCTCGCGCCACACGAGCCAAAACTGCCTCCGCACATTCATCTGGAGTAAATATTTTCATCCCAAAACTAATATTTGTCCCGTCCTCCAACCAGCACCACCCTTCCCCTTCCAGGTCGCCACTTCGTTTGATGTGACCAGACGTCGTCATCGCCACACACGCAGGGGGGTGCAGGAACGTGTGAAGTGCTTTACAAACACACAAATAAATGCTGCAGCTATGCATGTCGATCGCTCAGCCCGCTGAACTAATCGCAACATTTCTAACTTTGACTAAATAAACTGAGAAGTCTGCGTCGAGTGTTTTCAGTGACAACTGGAAAAGTGTTTTCACTCCATCAGTGTATGCAGATGATACAATTTAAGGAATACTCCACTGATCTATCTTTCAAAATTAAAATGCTCACACGCCTGATGAATTTCTTTCATCATTCCACTAATTGGTCAATAAAGTGTCTTGTTTTTTGACCAACAGTCAAAGGTATTCAGTTTCCAATCATATAAGAAGAAAAGAGAAGCAGTGAATAGTCATGTTTGAGAAGCTGTAACTCATGATTTTCTGGCATTTTTGCTTCAAAAAGTTGATTATTGAGATTACATTTTATAGTAGTTGATCAAAGGAAATTTAACTGCCAATACTTTTGATAATCAAATGTTCCATCACTACAAACAAGTTCCAAACTAATCCATTTTCAGGCCCACGTGGCTCAGATTTTGATACTCAACCGAAAAGACTGTCAGTGAAGTATTCCTTTAAGTAGCTTTCTAACAAGTTCATGAATACATAGAGTCGGACAGGTCGACAGCACCTGTCTGTCTGCTGCGGTGCGGGCGCTCTCTGAGTGTCAGTCATCAGCCAGTTGAGACCAGTGAGCCACATGTTGACCTCCTCCTCGCTGAAGGCTGCAAAGACACGAATAAAGACGACACAGGGAAGAAAAGAAAAAAACGACTTGAATCCTTCAAATTTCAGGTTGTATGTCTGGGCAACAATATGCTTAAATCACCGTTTATTTACATATATAAGGTGAATCCCAATTTATTGGAGCTTAGGTCTTATTTTTGTGAATTTGTCCTAACTTTTAATGAGTTACAACAACTCACAAAAATAATAATTAAGAGATCATCTAGACCACTTTCATGGGCTTTCATTTTATGTGGAGGTAAAAACGGGGAAATATCCCTCATTCCACGAGGAAAACTGTGTGCACACACTATGGCAAGCACAGTAAGTCAAATTTGATGAAGAGAGTCAGTCTGTAAACTGTGGATGAATGTTGACAGCAGACACTCTGGGAAATAACTGATCATGTGACTGCTCGTCTTTCTTGACAGACAGAAATGCTACTTTTTTTTTCCAAAACAGTATCTGTGAAAACTCACTGGGAATCACCAGCACACACACACACACACCACACACACACACACACACACGCAGTATGCACACACTGACCGGCAACGCTGAGCGTCCTGAGGCGAAACTCCAGCCCATAGAGTACGATGAAGCAGTGGGCGGCATCCAGTTTCCGGGCCTCCTCCGGGTAGCGCTCAAAATCACGGGAGCCCTTCCCCAACCGCAGCTCCCGGATCTCTCGTATGTCGACTGGAGGAGGGAGGAAGGAAGGAAGGATAGTGTTGCATGAAGACAAATATGTACAACCATAAATCACAGTGTGGCACGTTGTTCGTTTCCTTGCCAAACACACAGAAATCTGCTGCCGGAGAGCTCAACAAATGTACTGTGTGTTCGTCCGCAGAGGCCAAAAACAGACGCACAAACATTTCAGCTGTCGCTGACGGGACGCTCCAAAAGCCTGCAGAGGTTTTTAGCAGCAGCAGGCAAACAAACCTTTGCTTCACATTTCTGAGGAGAAAGAATCCCCCGACCTGACAGCTCAGAAGCCCTGTAAAGATTTGATGGAATAAGTCTCTTAAAGTGGTATAAAAAAATGAATTTGATCCCTAAGAGACAAAGTGAAGGCCTACAAATGTTGCTGAGGCTCAGTCTGCTCTTTGATTAATGATCAACATGTTTATTGACTCTAGTTTGCACCTCTCATGTATCACCACTGTGTTCAAGTGACAGAGCTGAGCCTCTGTTCAGCAGTCCCTAGCAGCTCAGCAGAGTGGTGCTTTGTGCTAAATGCTAACCACAACAGCCGGCATGGTCACAGGATCAACGCTAACATCCGAATGTTTACCACCTTATCATGCTAATATTTGAAAATTGGCACTAAACACAAATTACTGCTGGCTGACAGGAGAGTATCAAGAACAATCAGTCATGTGATCGGTCATGTGATGACTCATCGGTTATCAGTCACTGCGTGTCGAGCCGAGCCGACTGAACTCGGCGCCCCGCCGGTCGCAGTCACACCACTCGAGGAGGGGCTCATTTATTGGAGCACAGCCATCATTCAACAGCAGCTTTTCATGGCTGGAGCCCACTCGAGCAGAATACAACGATCACAACCTGCCCAAAACAATTTTTACCTGTCTGACTGCATTAAAACAAATTCAGAGTCTTTGGTGGTCTGGCCTCTGCGTTTTCTGCCCAATTGGGCTTCTTGTTATGCAAAGACGTGAATCTGTGCTTTATTTTGGTAATTTTATCAAATACATTTACGATGCCAGGCCTCAGCATTTCAACGACAGTCTCACTCGCAGCTGCAAAGTTGCAAAAGGAGAATTGAGCCTTTATGAGTGATTAAAAGATCTGAACAACAACAACGAGCCAAACTGTAACCTGCAGAGACCTTTTTCCAGAGCACTGTTTGGAAATTTTTACAGGTTTGCCAGAGAGTTGTATTGAAATGGCTTATATCTAAGCCATTGTAAGGCACAAGTGGATTTTTTTTTAATGGAAAAACTCTTCTAAATATGTAATTTTGATGAACACAGATGAGTTTTAGGGGTTTAATTAATGCCAGCAGAAGAACTTTAAGCTCTAATTTTGTCCAGTCAATTTGGTAACACCCCTTTTTGTTTTTACTGTAAAAACTGGGATAACATTTCAAATCTGCACTTGTGGCAGGTTTTGTCCAACTGATTCTCCGTTTAACACGTCATCCATAGTTATTGAAAGCTTACATTGTACCAGAAGGGTTAAGAGCGTGGCCAAGTCAGGCCACTGACCACAGAGTATGATGTAAACTCTGGACTCCACTTCGACACTTGCAGCAGTCGATGCTGGCGCAGAGAGAAGCCCGGCTTATTGACATAACAGATGTCCTGTGCAAACACACATAAACATACACTCATGGATGCCGTGGCATTCACACAGCAAACACAGGCCTACTGTAGCACGCACACACACACACCACACACACACAATTGCACTGAAAGTCAGTCTCGTCAGCCTGGATGCGATTTTCCATCACAGGAACTTCAGCCAAATGAAAACAGGCATTAAGTAGAGAAAATAGACTGAAAAACAGGTAGACACCAGGGCACGGAGAAGAGCAGTCCAAGCCTGTTGCTGGTCTAAAGCAAGCTGCAAAATCTGGTTCCTATCTGAGCCTCCCGCACGTGGAGACGACAGGGAGCGCGCTTGGCGTAAGATTTAAGAGAGAGGTCCGTTATCCTCAGATGGAAATGTGTCCATACTTTCAGTGGGAGGGGGGTTCAGAGCTGGAAGCAGCAGAAGCACACATAACTAAATCTGAATCCTAACCCACAGGTGACCTGCTCTTTGATGTTCTGAAAGGAGAATTCTGCAATGATTCTGCGAAACCCAGCTCATTCCTGCCGCACAGCACAACCACTGCCTGCTGAATTACAGGAGAAGACTGATGATATTCTATATTTTCCAGTTATTGTCAACAAAAGTCCAATAAAAAAACAAGCAAAACCAGCGATGAACTGAAGTATGTGTGTAACCAAAGCCTCATATATTTTCCTCTGTGCCATAGAGCTGCATTGTTATTAAAAACACATCAATGAGCCTCAAATACTCAACAGAGCACCAAACGTGGATTAATCCACTGCTGAAAAACAGCCCCAACTCTTCCTCCCTGTCTGAATAACTGTTCTTTAAAACTACAGTGTGCAC
Source organism: Chelmon rostratus (assembly GCF_017976325.1). Classification (NCBI taxonomy): domain Eukaryota; kingdom Metazoa; phylum Chordata; class Actinopteri; order Chaetodontiformes; family Chaetodontidae; genus Chelmon; species Chelmon rostratus. The sequence goes on from NC_055661.1 coordinate 4,895,887, forward strand.
TTCATCACCTGTTTTAAAGATTTCTATGTTTATGTTGTGGTCCGTCCATGGCAATAAGAAAATACAAACTAACATCAGCCTTATTCTTTCATCAGACGAAACCCTCCAACAGAACGCTTGACCACTAAGCGTCTGGAAAAAGGCTGCAGAGCATCTGGACCAAAATCCATCCAAATTATTAACATTTATAACTGCAGATGACTTGCTGACTTTTGCTGCTAGCTTACAACAACGCGAGAAACCTCTGACCCTTTATTAATAACTCTATTAACATTTGCAACCGCAAGTCAGCCAGAGAGATGCTTTACAACCTGGCAACCCAAAGCTGACGTTCTGATTAATGGATTATAACTGATCTATTGAGCTTTGGTAAATGATTTATTAGCCATTACAGCCTCTACCACATTAGCAACAGAAAGCATGAGAAGCACTGAGTCTTCTAAACCATCTACCAAAACTGGCATCAGTTCAATCTGATTCGTGTTTAGTCAGATCTGGATCAGATATTTCCAAGTCTAACTTAACTAACTACATTTCAAGCTACTTGTTTTTCAGGCCTTGTGACCGCATCTCGAGAGCGGCTCACTCCGTGTTCAGACGCATCGAGTGCATTGAACTAGGAATTTGTTTTGTCAAGATGCTGCATTCAAGGGCAAGAATGAACCTTGAAGCTAAACCGTTTTGGCAGTTTTAGACAGCAGTCCTTTAATGTTCATGCTTACTAAATAGTTGTGTTTAAGTATTGGTCCTGAAAATCAGGTTTCGGCTTGACATTGCCATCCAACAATTTCAAATAATATCCAGCCATAGTAAAGCTTTTCACTGTGTTTGTACAAAGTGCTTCATAGTCAAAGTTGACTCCTTTTCCTCCCAAGCTGAAACCTGGTATTTGTTTTTCTCTGGTCTCTCCCTTTATTATTTCCTGCCATTTAGTCTGGACGTTGGACAATCATGCAAACAGATGCACGGCTCGCCAAATGTCACACTTCACTCACCATGACTGCGTTCACACACACCCAGCCTGCCTCACTCCTCAACACGCACACACACACACACACACACACACACACACACACACACACACACACACAGCACGATTCCTCCCCTTGTGGCCTTTAATCCCGGTCCAGGCTGTAAACATGGTTGTGATAAAGACAGACACACACAAATGCTTTGGTCTGAGGGAGAGGTGAGGGGAGTCACATAGTGAGCCAACTGGAGACACATCAGAGTATAAGATACTATAGATACTATAAATACTATCAACGATCTCATAGGAATAAAAAAGCAAAGAAAACACACTGTAATCCATTCTGTGATACTACATTATTATGCTTCATATTTAGAAAAGATGGTCGTGAGCTTTTCTCTCAGTTCTCTGTGCTGCACAGGCACCGTCTGAACCGAGTAGTTCCTGAACGCACCACGAGCTCTGTACACTGCTGACCTGAAACCACCAGCCGTAGATAATTGCAGTGCGCTTCCAGTGAAACAAACTGTTCCTGGTACAGCTGGTGACATCACTTCCTACCAGATGGCAGAAGTCGACTCGGAGATTGTAAATTACAGGGAGGCAAAGGATATGAGACGAGAATGAAATAAAGTCGCTACTAAATAGCAGAGGGTCAGAACAGAGGCTGACAGAGTTTCACCAAACAGGGCTGACTCTAAACCTGTATGAGGGCTGATGACGGAAAGACTGATGTGGCCCTTTAAAGACCATATGATATATGAGAAAATACCACTTTCAAATGCGTGCTAGACAGGTTTTTCTTTTTAGATTTCTAAGTGTACTTTCACTCCCATACTGTTGTGTGAGATTGCAATATATTGGACATTGGCGATAAAAGTGTGTACAACTTGTCGTCCCTTAACCCGGTCTTAACCAGCTGTTTCATTCATCACAATAAACATCACGTGTCACAACAACAATGGATCACACCGTGTCATTTTTTTTTTTTGTTGCCTTGAAGCCTGACCACACCGGATTCATCATACAGACAGAAGCAGTACAGCAGTGACGATGGGTTTTTCAGAAGAGTTGAGATGCTGGGAAATAACACAGGAGAGAGTGTTGCCCTTTACAAAACTATGACTGATTTGAAAATCATACAGAATTAAACAGAAACCAACGACTGCCTAGGACGGAAGAAAAAATATATGCAAGTGATTAAAAAACTCTATTGTTGGTTTGCGAACTGATTATCTGCATGTGCTTTGTCTCGCTTTGGATGCTTGCTGTTTGTAACAATTTAATTTCCCCAGTGTGGGATTAGTGAAGTTTTATCTTATCTTATTTCATCTTTGTGGTACACAGGCTATAACATACCAGCTCTTTGCTATGGTGCTAAGAAGGAGATGGAAGACTATTGCATGGCGGCTTTACTATTATCATTATTCAGATGTACACATACAGTATAGCAGCTTGATATTTCTTTATTCATTTCTTTCTGTCCACATTAATTGCTTTGGATGAAATAAGGACCTTGAGTATTGCCATGGCATCTTTTCTCTGAATATTTTTTTTTCCACAACACTGGGGTTTCTTTCAAGTCATTTTAAATCTAGATATGTTTTCAACATTTTCAGCCAAGTTAAATCAAGCTTTGGTTAACCCTGACTGTGCTTTAAATTACTCCTTTTTGGTGCACACCAGTATCTCAGGCATCCAGCGCCTCATTTGTGGTCCATGTCTCAACTTCCTGCAGAAGATGCTGGGCCTTTTGTTTTCCTGCAGCCAGCCAGTTCTTCAATCTAAGACAGGAAACGAGACACTCCCTGATAACCCCACACTTCCTGTGCCTCGGGATTTAATACCTCCACTCTTTGCCAAAAGCGCTCATCTCAAAGAAAAACACTGATTTGGAGTGTGTGCAGCAAAGCTGAGGGAGAAACTTCATTTGAATGCGAACAGTAGGAAAAAAGTATCAGGCAACAAGAACAAAGGAAGGAAAAGTGGGAGAGACGGGGGAGGTGAGAGGAGACAGCATTAAGGGGTCACTTAGATAAATATGATTTCTGAGAACAAAAGACCAAAGCATCAGATGAATGACCCTGAAATTCAAAAAGAAAGTGAAAGAAAATAGAGTGAGAAAGTGTAATGGGAGGTCAGAGAAAATGAGAAGGGAGTTTAGGTGGGTGTGTGGGGGGAGGAAGGTGGGAGAGGACAGCTGGAGGAGGAAAACGGAGAGGCGCGAGAGGAGGAGGATGAGGAGGAGGGGAAAAAAAAGTATGTGGCTGAGAGATAGAGCTGTGGGAGATAAAGTGAAGGAGTGACCCGCTGAGTTCCTGGAATGTACCGCTGGGTTTGTCCGGGGGGAGGCTGCTCGTAAAGGGCCGTTTGTGGGTTATGAAAGCGCATGTGTGTTTGTGTGAAAGCACTGTTTTCATCAGCGAGGGATTGTGTCGATCTGGTCTGAATGAGCGGAGTAGGTGTTCGCTGCGGTTTCGTGCATGCTCAGACTCATAATTATTGTCCCTTGGATTAGCCGAGGCGCCGTTTATGTGGTTTATGATCATGGATAAATAATTGATGAGGCTCCCTGAGCAGAAACAACACCTGCATGTGTGCAGTGGCCAATAATCTCCGAGCTTTCGTAGAATGACGGGGGGATGGGGTTATTGGAGATGGAAGAGAAGAGAAAGCTCCAGTGGCCCTAAGAGCTCAGTGCACTGGAACTTCAAAATGCAAATCCAATAAGGAAAACATCTTCACTGATCAACAGATCAGAAACTCACTGTAATTATAGCAACAGGCTGCAGAGAGACAACTACTGGTAACGGTGTTGGCAAAAGGGCTAATGAGCAAGTTTATTCCAAACATTCTGATTGTTTGACAGATTTACTGGAAATAATATTGCAGATATTTCCAACACGCCAAGTGTTAGACTTTAATTAGCCATTAGCATCCAAATGTAAATAAACTGCTGAATTACGCACATTAAATGACTTGGCATAAGATGCAGGCTGCTAGCACAGTCGGCTAAAACTGGCAGCCGTGTTCATCAGTTTTTAGTGTCCCCTGGAAACCGTTGTTTGCAACTCAGTTGTAGTTTGTTCTGTGCAACTTGCAGCGTTCCTGTATTCATTTGTGTTTTCTGTATTTTCAGCGGGTTTTGCTGTGACGCGTGCACGTGAATGTGTTTGTTCTTCCCTGTGATTCAATGCAGCAAGAGAAGGTCAATGCACACTGCTCGTGATAACTGTCGATATCTGAAATACACCATCCAGACAGACACGCAGCATCACACTGGATTGCTCTGAACTCGTGATTGACCTTTATTTTGATAGACTGGCTTTTGAAAGAGCTGCGCTGTGCATTGTGGGACAGCGAGAGCCACGCAATCAACACACGAAGCACAGGAGCACACATGGTAAAAGCTTCCCCTGTGTCTTATGCTTAAGTTTTCCGGTTGTTAACACCTTGGTTAACATGTTTAAGTGACCTTGGTCTACCTTCAAAGTGTGCTGTTTGTTAGCTTGTTGACGTGCACATCGGCATTAACAGTAGTTCATTCTGGTGTTGCACTGATGCTAATTTACCATAACGTTACATGCTAATGTACTGTGTGACAACGTCAGCAGATGATTTCTCGTAATTCTGATGACGGCTGGTGTTAGCACTTGCAGACCAGCTGTGTTGAAATCATGCAGGAACTTTGTTATGATCGCTACGAGACATTCAAAGTCGATTCTGCTTTTTGTTTGTTACAGTTTCTCCTGTCATGCCTGAAGACGGTCAATGAAGGAGCACGGCGTTCCTGGTTGGTGGACATGGCCGTTTGACTGGCCGTTTAATTATTTCACGTGCTGGTTGTACAGTTTTGAAGATGTTTTCTTTTATTTGCATGGGTTTTCTGAAGTTAGGGCAAAAAGAATCACCTCAGCAGGGTGATGGAAAACAAACCTTTGTCAGTAAACCTATTTCTATCTCATAGAGGAGGAGTCTTTTTTAACTGTGTGCTACCACAAAGTCTGAGAGTTAGAATAACACATGGCAGACAGAAGGAAACTCTATCATGCCAGTTGTGAATGCCGTAAGTTTTCTCTGTGCTAACAGACACTGTAACAAATCCTCCCCCAGGCCACAAAATCCAGGGCGCAGACAATAACCTCCACACCCAGACAGGCACATTCAACAGCACGACAACAGCCTGCTGCTTTAAGCACGCCACTGCCACTTGACTCCACTCCAGCAGGCCGCCCCGGTT